>NC_066313.1:19933797-20156558 GCF_022539315.1 Serinus canaria
AAGTTATGTGAAGCTTCCAAATACCTTTCATCTTTAAAGAACCTGATACACGAGAAATAAAAAAAATACCCTTTCATTCTGTTTTCTTATCACTTTAGAATGTTCTTTGATCTTGGTTCTTCTGCTTAGGATCCTTCCTTTCCTTAGTGGTATAAAACGCCTTTGGTCTTTCAGAACTGGCTGTGTAATTGGCTGAGCCTCCTTTCTCAAGTCACTTTGACATCAGTCTCTTGGATTGTCAACATTTCTAGTACAACAGAAGCCTGAGAAAAAGGAAGAAATCTGGCTTCTTATCTCTAGATAATTTTGTACCACCATAATAGATAATTTTGTTTGGTTGGGTGATGAAAGCTTTCTGTTACTATTATTTTCTCAGCACATGGCTTTCTCCTGACCTCTTACATGATTTGGCTCCAGCTGGTGGCTCAAAGAAGCCCCAGCATGAATTTGGAGGTTGTCGACTGCCTTGCGTGCATTAGAAACAGCTGCAGAGAGGAGCTGCACTGTAGTTGCCCAGAGTTCTGTCAACAGACTAGGTCAGAGAAGGTTAAAGTAATGAAAGGCTAAAAAAAAATTGATGAGCCCAAACGCACTTTGATCCTGTGAACTGAATTGAATGGAAATTTTTATTTTTCTACACTGCTGTGCAAACCTGTATGTTCCATTTGAGAAGCCTGTTCTTATGTGCACATTCCTTAGTCTTTGTTCTTTCTTCTGCCTCTACAAAGTAGTCTACTGTAGATTCAGTCTTGATTATAAAACTGCTGATAATACTTAATTGTGCCTGGTTTGTTTGTTGGGTTTGTTTTGTTTTGGTTTGTTGGCTTTTTTTGATTTGGGGTGTGTGGTATCTTTCTGTTCCTATTTAAAACACAGTATAAGAGATCTGCCTTCAACCTATGAACAATTTATAGCAGATTTCAAATTGCAGTAGAATTCCCTATTTCCATCCCTGTCTGCTTCTCTTTGTATTTGGGCTGTGGTGTGTTATTCTATGAATCCTGTAATAGGACATTATCAAGGAGTAATTTTATAAACTGCTTCTCGCCATTGGCTGTATATTGGTAGGTGTGCTACATCCATAATTTAAAATAATTGAATAAATATGGCATCTGGATGGGTACATTATATCCAGAAGTAAGTTTGAATTAATATTTGAGAAAAAGAGGGGCAGGTATTTGCTGTTCTTAAATAACCTATTTTTTGTTACAGTGCTGTCTGTGTGTGCACTAACGGCCAGACTTCCTTCGTTTTAGGGAAATTCTGGAAGTGTGCAGAATCTCCTTGTGCACCTTGGCCTGCACAGGGAAGGGCAGTAGATGGTACCTTGCTGGCATCGTGAGCTGGGGAGAAGGGTGTGCTCGGCGCAGTCATCCTGGTGTGTACACCAAGGTGACAGCACTTTATGCCAGGATCCATCAGAATACAAACTGGTGAGCCAAGGACAAAATGGAGATCACCTCTGTGTGAAAGCTGCTTCCTGCTGTAATCAATTTATGACTATGATGATACAACATGAAAACGCCATTGACTGTTCCTTGGTGAAAGAATACATTTTTTTTAATGAAGAAACTATCATTTGTGGTTCATCTAGCAATAACTGTTCAGCCTCAGAGGAACTTCAGGTTCATAATGGATTCATCTTCCTTATGGCTATTTGCAGAAACAGCACTGCCTTGGAAACAAAATAAAAGGGATTATAACCTGTAACAAAAATCCAGCCATACCTCATTCGTAACCCTTCTCTCCTTCCTTGTCATCTATATTTATTTCCACATATGCATATCTGGATAAAAATGGCCACATGCCATATATGTTCAACTCTTTAGGTATGTTACAGGATTCTAAACATAAATAAATATTTCAGAGTTCTCAAAAATATAAATAGTGTATTGTGTAAAAAGCTGAGATTAATTCTTTCTAGTTACGTGCGACTGCATGACTTTAACTTTCTGGGCTGTACCTTTTGGGGTCTCTACCGTGTTTTCTTAAAAATACCAGCTATATAGCTCAAAAATGCTAGGATGCAAGAAATTTTCATTAAGTATTATTTAGGTTCTTTGGGATGATGTCTTTAATAAAAGGAAGGAATGAATGAGTTGTAATTCATTGTGCAAAAGGAAATTATAATGCTTTCTTAAATTCTCTTCAGAATTTTTACTAACTGTAGGACTTAATATTTGCAATATGTTACAGGTGTACTTTTCTGGCTCTGGCATCCATTGTGAATTTTTAGCATGTTCCTGGTAGGTTATGATTGTTTTTCATCCTGTCCTTGGTCCACAGTAAGGAGAGTTTCAGGCTCAGGAAATTTTTTTTTTTGGTGTTTCTTTCTGGGCTGTGCCCACAAGGCCACACTAAATTGAAATGGACATAGAAGGAAAATGGATTTATGTGGTTGGATGCATCCTTGGGCTCAAATAAAGTAAATAAGGAATGACAGCAACATTCCTTTAACCCTGGTAGTAAATCTAAGTTTTTTAATTTTAATCTCCTGATGAGTTTATCACTCCAAATCTAGCCAATTTAAGGTTTCCAAAGCTGTTTATGGGACTTCAGAATACCAGTACTTATCTTAATAAAAGAATTGTCTAGAAGGCCTTAAGACCATTTAGATGATCTTTAAGCTCTGCTCAATATTTGGAAGTGTTTAGGTTTCCCCTTTAATATATATATTTAAAAGATGAAACTGGCAGTTTGAACACCTTTTATTGCTGTCCACACAGCACACTTACTCTGCAGTATATAAGTACGTGATCATTGTTTAATGTTAGACTTACCTTGACAGCATGTGGGGGAAATGTTGAAAAGAGCTAGCACTGTAATTTGCATGCAGTGAGATTCCTGCACTGTAATCTGCATGCAGTGAGATTGCTCTTTCTAACACTGTTATTGCTTTTCCTTCCTTTCTCCTGTTGGGCATCTTGCCCCAGCTTGTGTCAAGCTTACAGCATAGGTTATATTCAAAGACTGTATATTAGGAGGGTTGTTTCTTTAGTGGCTACTCAGTTATTCACATCTTTCTTTTTAATAAACATGTTCTAGAACTGCATGGGGCTATGTTTTATTTGTTTGGATGTGCCTTTGTAACTCTAAACTCCATGTGTAATCAGAACTGCATTGGTGCCTTGGACTTTCCTGTTTTTGCAAAGCTGAAAGGTCAGAATTTCACATGGAAGAAATGCACCAAGTGTGGAAGTTAGATCCCCCAGCTGAAAGAATGACTTCAAGCAGTTTCTTCATAAATACAAAAATAAATAAAATAAAATAAAATAAAATAAGACTTTGGCCTTTGCATGGCGAGATCTGTATAATCATTAACTCTTTGTCTTAGAGGAACAGTTTTGATTTCAGACAATCCAGTAGGAAGGTCTACTGTGAGTAGAAATTCAATAATTTAGCCTAATATCCAGCAGGAATAGTGAGAAGCAGATAAAGGCTTTTCTAGCATAATATGTCCCAAGTAAGACTTTGTGGATCCAGATACATGTTAGATCTTGATGACTGCTCAGTTTCACCTTCAGTCCTCCAGAGCTTTAAAGATTCCCAGAACCAAAACTTGTGGGGTATATTGTATTTCTTCTTACTTGTGGAATAAACCTAAGATGTGCTCACTTTCATGGAGTCCCTTTGACTGGATGGGTGTGACACAACATCAGGAATGCAAACCCTGGATGTGCTTCAGGCAGCAGAACCAAGGTGAGTTGCACAAAGAGAAAACTGGAATGGTGGGATGAGGGGAGAGCACCCTGAGCTTCTGGCAGGAAAAAGGAGTGGTGCTGTGAGTGGCAACAGGAAAGGGAGTCGGAGAGAGAGGCTGCATTTGGTGCTTAATGCATTGTACTCCCTGTCCTGGGACAAAATAGGAGGAAGGGTGTGGTTACCAGCTGTTTGTCCAGACCTTTTGAGTCAGAGGGGAGAGAGATGCTCTGTGGGAAGGAAGGAGAAACGTGGGGATGGAGTGTGAACAGGAGAAATAAGACGTGGTAGGATCAAGGATATTTAGGAGGCTGGGGTCGTAATCAGCCCCTGGCTACAGTAAGCTGCTGTGAGTGACTCCAAGTGCACATGAGAGTGCCTGTGGGAAGCTAGTGCAGACCAAATCACCATGGTTGTTTCATAAAAACATGTCCTGTAGAGCACAGATTGAAATTGATGCCCATCTTTCTCTTCTCTTTATCTATATCCTCTGGGTTTTTTTTTACCTAAAATAAGCTTCTCAGGTTTTGGCTGGATAGTATGTTTAAAAGATACTTAAAATACTAAGGAAAATGGTTCTTTAACACTAGATATGATTTTGGACAGTATAATAGCTAGAGGGAGAACGATTTATAGCACAAAGGTCATTAGTGTTCATTTCTTTATTGACTATAGAGGGAGACTAGAATCACAAGTGTTGACAGAGTCCCAGCCTAAGCAAACAACATGCTCTATGAACTTTTCCTCTGTTCGTGCTGTTCAGCACCGCATCTGTTTAGCTGCATGGATAACAGCAATAACATTTTATTGTTTTGGCTGACAGCAGCAGAGAAAACACTGGTTCCTCTCAAAATCGTCCCAGCATTGCTAAAGGTTTAGTCACTTGCTTGTCAAGGACTGGTACAGGAAGGTAGGCAAACCGGAAAACCCAGTATTGCACAGCTGAGAGTCAGAGTTCTCACGGCTATGCAAATCGATACTTCCTCTGACTTCCCTTTCTCTGCAGCTAGGGCAACCGACTTTATTTGTTCTTCCAAGGAATTCCCCTAATTTAACCGTATTTTGAGACCTCTCCTGTGAACAATATCTCCACTCTTCCTGTTTCCAGCCTCGTGTCAGAGCTGCTACTGACCATATTTGCAGCTGAAACAAGAAGGAAATGAGCTGGCTCCGTGCTCACTTCAGAGACAGAGGTCCTCGCAGAGGACCCTCTTCAGAGACAGAAGCAATGAAAAGCCAGAGCTCTGCTCAGGAGCATGAGATTATTGAATTACGGGAACATAACATGGAGGAAGGTGAGACTGATCGTGACAAGCCTCTAAATGCTAAAAAGAGAAAGGTAGGAATTTCATTTGGTCATTAGATCCTTCCGGTGGGGGGAAATACTACACAGCAAGAGAAATGACACTTGAAGGAACATTTTGTAGGGATGATTTAATTTCCTGTTTGAGGTAGAGGGAAAGAGGCTAAAAAAAACACTAAATGTAATTCTTTTTCCTTATTAATGAAGTGTTCTGAGAGTGGGACTTTAAGCATTAATTTAGGAAGTGAAACTGTAATTGGTTCTCTGAGTTTTGTTTTCTCTTCTTATGTGCTATCAATGGGATTGGGCTCAAAACCAGAAGAGTTGAAATAAGTTTTAAAACCAGGCTTTCCTTCAGTGCTACCAAAACAAAAACAGTGCTACCAAACAAAAATAAGATGTCCTCGAACAGAGCATGTTGGATTCTCTTTATCTGAGTAATTTTCAGTTGCTAACCTTAATGAATTTGTATGAAGAGAATGCTCCAAGCCCTCAGTTAAGATCAGCACGTGAATCCTAAGGGAGGTAGCTCCTAGTCCCTAGTTTAAAGCTACAGAACAGATTAATTCTGGCAGAGGAATAACATATTCACACGTGACTGCTGTACAGTGAATTATACTACTTACTGCAGGAGTATTTGTGGTGGTGTGAAGACGTTTCCCGCTCTTCTGTGGGCACGGCTGACTCCGCCGGGAGCTGTCTGCCAGAGGCACCGCCCGTCCCTTCCCGCTCCGGTGACTTCACTGCTTCCCTGGGGGAGCCCTGCTGCTCACCTCTGGGGCTGATTCACTCCGCAGAAAACCCCTTTGTTCTCTTGTGTCAGGGGTCAAGTTACTTCCTGTGGTCTGGAAAGCTGAATCAGCTCGCTGCAGGGCCAGACACATTCCAGAAGGTGCAAAGAGGAGCGGCAGAGGGTGAGGAGAGGCAGGGGTCAGCTAGGTCTGCTGGACTATCCGAGAAACCTTACCCTTGGGTTTATCCTTCCCCTTTCCAAAGCTGAGTTTTCATTTGAGCTTTCTTTATGCTGATATAGCAGGTGGCTTCCCATCCTATACAGACTACTGGAGGTTACAATGTTCTGCTTTCTGCTCAGCTGGCAGGTTAATCAGAGCTGTCCTGTCCAGCAGGGAGAGAATTTCTCTGCTGCTGTTGCTCCCTCCTGGCCTATTGGCAAAGTTCGGAAGGTGTTGGACTAGTTGTAGAGCTGAATATTTTCTTGGGATCAAGCCAGTTTGCTATGTGCGATTAAGAGTTGTGTTTTGTGATAGTCTAAACATGTGGTGGTATGGTATTCACATGCCCTCTGAACAGCACAGACATAATTCTCTCTCTCAGGTTTTTTCCTGGAGAAGCAGAGAGGGAAAACAATTTTTATCTCTGCTTGCTGCTCCTGGTGTTTTGCACTTGTGGAATGCACTGGGAAGGTTGTTTACTTGAAGGAATTTGGTAATTGGATTCTGGTGGAGATTGTTTATGTTAATTAGCTCATCAAGTCCAAGCTGTGCAGACTGTTGGTCTGCAGTCACGAGTTGTTAGTGGTAAGTATTCCTTAGTATTCTTTGTAGTATAGTTTTAGTATAGTATAATGTAATATAATATAAGGTTAATAAAGCGAGTATTCAGCATTCCAAACTCTTGGAGTCAGATACAAATATTTTCCCTTAGTCAGGGGTCCTGATTTTACTATATGGTGGCTCAATCAAAACTTGGGCTTGACAGCTGCCTGTCTCAGCTGAGTAAGGCTATGGCTGATTTCACAGTTGCACTCTAAGCAGCAGTTACTGGCTTTTAAAATTTTTTAAAATACAAAACTATATGCTAGTGTTAAGTATTAAATTGAAATTCATACTTCTATTATATATATATATATTTATAAAATATTTTAAAAATCAAATAACAAAAAAAAGTAAATGTGATGACAGCTGAAAGCATGCTGTAAACAAAACCAGTGTTTGCCTTTCATGCTCCAACAGAGCAAAATTCTGTGTGCCGAGGTGTCTACAGAGAGTGTTTTCCTTTTTCTAGAGAGTGTTTTCTTTTTTCTGCCTCTGTTCCTGAAGGATCTCTCTTGTAAGTGCTTTCTCTGTGTGTCTGTTTTCTCTCCCTGTTCCCTGCAACCACATAGAAGCTTTTAGCCAGCTGCTCAATTCAGTCAAATTCAGTGAAAGCCTCGGTGTTATTCTGTGTTCTTAGAAAGTTCAAAAAGTAAAGGAAGGAAACCTGGATTATTGCCTCCAGCAGTAGCTGGTTCCTGCCAATCTGCATGTGTGTGGCCCAGACAACCTACAGCATGTGCTTTTCCTTACCTGCTACTGATGACAAAAAGGACATAGAGTTTTTTACTACCTTTATGGTGGATGGAGAGGAAGGGAGAGGAGTAATTAAAAAGACAGCATGGTCTGCTTATGAATTCAAGCCTTGCTTCAGTCTTCTGATTCTTCTGGCTGTGGAACAAAACAGATGAAGTTATCTGTTTTGCCATCACCTAAGCTTACTCTTCCCCCCCCCTTTTTTTTTTAATTGTTATCCTGCTGGATTAACTAATTAAAAGACTAATTTCTTTCATAGTTTTCAGTCTTATTAAAAATTAAATAACAGGCAAGGTATTGTCCTTTCTTTCCCATATGAATGTACATACCTTCACAATTGCTTTGACTGGTTTTCTTTTGACTTCATAGAACAGGTGAGATTTGCGTTAGACTCTGTTAAATACACTTAATAGCCTTCAAGTTTCTAGTCTTCTGAAGAAAAAGTAAGTCAGCTATAAAAGTCTCAATTATTTTACGGAGGGTTTAATGCAATAGTATCTATTGAATAGCATTGCCTTTGCATTGGATGCTGGCATCCAGAAGCAATGCAGGTTGACATCATCAATGCTGCAGAGGTGAATGATTTTGGAAATACCTCCAGAGACACCTTATTAGTTGAGAGAGATAAAAAACATTAAAAGGAGTGCTTGTGGAATATGCAGATTTAATTCACATGGTTTAAAAAAAAAACGTGGAGCCAAGAAATCACCTTTGCAGTACTTTAGCTTTACGGGCCATTCAGGAGTTGGAACTTCTGCGCAAAGGGGAATGATCTCTCTCAAGTGAATGTCCTTTACCCTCTCTAGTTCTGCATTTTCTCCTGTAGCAGTAGTCACGGCTGGGAACCCCTGATATAGGGCATTGCTTACCAATGAGGTTCTCCCATCTATGTGGGGGTTTTGTTTTTAAGTGTGACAGCAGAGACATTTTACAGTATTTTTTTCCTGCCTTATTTGATTAATCAATATGCCCTTCTCTTTTATACCTAGGAGAGAGATCCTTGGAAATCATGCAGGAATGTAATTTTCTGGAAGTGTAAACTATGGATGGTTATATCTACGATATTTCTAGTGATCTTCCTGGTCATTCTCATCAGCCTAATTCTTTATTCTAGTAAGTATCTTGCTCTTGGCTACAGTAATACAAACATGCAATATGTATGCTCTAATAGAACACAAATGCAACAATAACATCCTTTAATGTCCTTCAGTAAACTGCTGAAGGAACTGTGATACTGACTACAGATGGTGGTATTGTAGTTCAGTAGTTGTTGTGAATGCTTTTATCTTAGCAGGCAGCAAGCAACTTGTATCCTGATCAGATGACAATTCTAGTTTGTAGCTAAGTGAGAAAATATCACAAGAAGATATTTGGATATGAGGATGGAAATTATGTTTGTAATGTTGGAATAAGTGCCGTGGATGACATAGGTCCCATAGGGTCATTGCCTGTCAGACTCCCAGAGCAGATGACTTTTGCTAATGGAGGTTGGTGATTGACTTCGAGGTGATGTCACTTTTTTTTCAGGTGACTTGCACTTTCTTTCTGTCTTTCCCAGTCAGTCCTTACCTAAGAAATCTATGACAAGGCCACCCTGTAGAAAGTCAAGAGGTTTGTTTTTCACTACTTCAGCTATCTGAAACTTTTTTCTTCCCTTTCTATCTCCTTTTAATTATTAGATGTTTACACAGATGAGGATGACTTCTGGGATCCTGATGAATTACTAAGCAATGGAAATTTTCACAATTTTTCAGGAACATTAGAGTTATTGTGTGGTCTCCCACACTTTTCCTCCGAGGACATTACTAAGAGGGTAAGTGTTTGTGTGATTCTTGGCAAAGTTGATTCTGCTTCAGTGTTTTGCCTTTTAAGTTTCTGTTTCTCTGTGTAGCAACTCAGTCATTTGCAGGTCCACAAATAAAATGTGTTGTACTCTTATGAGTACATGATTACAGCCTGGGTTTATAGCTGTGATTTCTGCTGAGCCAGCACAGCTCTGAATTACAGCTGAAATACACTCAGCATACATGGCAGTTATCATTTGGACATGGTGGGAAGGCAATCTCAAGACAGAGACACTCTCCCCCACAAAGTAAGAGTTAGAAGATCCTTTTGGTACTAATTAGATCCCAAACCTAATAGCATTAGTTGCACATAGCACCATGAGCACATGCTTTTAGTTCACCTTGAGGAGTGCCCCCCTTGTGTTAAGGTTACATACCAATCACTCAAATGTACAATTAACTTGTTTGTCAAATTTAAATTACTCTCTACCTTTTCCAGGGCAGATATTTTCTGTTATTTGACCTTCAGCACCTGTTTTTGTGCTCCTTAAAGCGCTTTGTAAGAATGATTTGCTGTGCTTTTTTTTTTCTTTGTGAGGGTAAAAAAGAGATTGAATAGAAGAAATATTTTCTCTCTCTTTCTCTCAGCTAACAGAGGTCTACAGCTCATCTCCGGCTTTAGGACGTTACTTTAGGTCAGCTCAAGTGATTTCTTTCAGGTAAGCAATTTCTGTGCCCAAAGTTACCTGAAAATTACAGGCTTTTAATGAGACATATATGTACTTACGTAAATAAGTACAATATTTAAATCTCTGAAAAATAAGGTTGTTTGGGGAAAATTATGTGTATAGGCACTGAAAACTGGTCAAAGGATCATCTGGTGTAAATGGTAAATGCTGCTAAAATTATATAATGACAGGAACATATTGTTGCTGTGAAGTATAATCTCTGTTATCTTTCGTTTCGGTTTCAGCCCTTAATAAACATATTCAAGGATATTTATTAAAAGGAGAATTAATTGCTGGAGATGCTTGATGTAGTTTAAATAATCTTAAATATATAAAACAAGGTTCATAGGGAGGAGAGAATCATTTTCCCAAAAGATATAAAGGCAAGAGGAATATATGTGTCTCCTGTCATGGAGAGATAGCAGGAAGGAAAGGGAAGATAGATAGCCAGATAGCTTTCCTAAGGACTTCTGAAAAAGAACTCTTACAAAAGAAATTAGACAGGACAAAATCAACGGAAGTAGTTTTGCAAAGACCCAGGTCCTTTGAGATAGCAATGACAGACAAATAGCCACATTGCAATGTGGCAAATAGCAGTTGCAAAGGCACTTTGCTCCCTTGAGGAATATGCTCCCTTGCCCTGCCAGCCTTGAGCATGCTAGCTTTGCTCAACAGGGAACTGTAGCTCCTAAGCCTTATGGGTACTAACTATGATTTAGACCATCAAGTACAAAGCTGTGGTTCTACACATATATTGATTAGATAATAAGTCTCTCTGCCTCTTTGATGTCTCTTTCTTGCTCTCTCCCTCTCTTTCTTTCCTTTTATTTCCCCCCATTCAAGTACTTTTTGAAGATGTTTTGAATTCTGTGAGTATAGAAGATAGCTGTTGAATTGTAGTCAGTTTTGGTAGACCACAAAAAATAAAATCTCTACAGATGGTCTTCAGTTCACTGGTTAGTGTAATCCACTCCAGAGCTGAGTCAGGAGCACAGCTGCATGGTCCCAGATACTGATAGCAAGAAAATAAACCGTCCCACAGGTTTCTAGTGAAACTATGCACAAGGATATTGCAACACCTCTTTTCAGTAGCTTTTCAGTAGCTTCTTGTGAAGCACCAGTACTGAAAACTGTATCCGATCAGAACACATGTCCAATTACCCCTCATGGTTTTGAAAACATGTCTCTGGCTGGCTTCAAGTACATACCCAGTTTCAAGAGCTGTTCTGAGAAGGGGGGGGGAGGGAGGCAGATACTGGCATCTTTGGCAGTTTTCTTTCATAATGCTTTTCTTGGGGAATTTTTTTTTTTAAATCCATCCCAACATTGATATGAATAGTCAATGTTGGGATAGTCTTTCAAAAAAAAGAAAAAAAGATCCTCTTGACACTTGAAGACATTCATCCTTGACTTTGTTTTACAGTAATGAAAGCTCCACTGTAATTTATCAGCTAGTGTTTTCTGTACCACTATCAACAGAGGGATTTATGGAAAACAGTATGAACCCAGATTTTATAAGGAACATTTTACGTCAAAATATTTATGATGAAGATACTCTTAATCCTGGGACAACTGCATGTGACAGGTTAAAGCTCGACCCAATTTCTCTCACATGTAAGTGCTGTACCTTAGAGAAACTGTTTCTTTACAAAGAGTAGAAGTATTTATGGGAAAGGAGGGAAATATTTCTAGAAAGATCTTGAGATTCATTAGTATATATGATTTGCATAACAGTATTAAGAATATTTTAAAATAGCTTTCAGAAAGTCTTAATATGCTTAACCTAAAACCTGGGACTCATGGTTTGGTCCTCTGATGAAAAAGGGAATAGTGATGAGACTGGTTAGCTGTGGACTCCAACCAAACTTTTCTGATTTAATATTGCATTTTATCTGTACAGAAAAGTTTTCCTGGTATGTATGTGTACCATAATGAGGAGACAAATAATTAAAAATATTTCTCCTCATTGTACATTTGGTTTTGAATGCTAACAAAAAAAATTTAATCCAATGTCACAGATATGTTTTATGAAAAATCCTTTCCTCATGATTTTTTCTCTTGAGAAGCTGAGAGGCCTCAGGAACAAATGTAAACAATGATTATCTGCTGCTGTGGAATGCAACAGGTGGATCTGTGATTGGTCTCATGTGGTTGTTTCTAAATAATGGCCAATCCCAATCCAGCTGTCCAGACTGTCTCGGTCAGACACAAGCTTTTGTTATCATTCTTTTTCAATTCTTAGCTAGCCTTCCAATGAAATCCTTTCTTCTATTCTTTTTATTATTTTATGATATATATAATATTTAGACTATAGTCTAAATATAATATATATCATAAAATAATAGTCTAAATAGTCTAAATATAATATAGTCTAAATATAGTATAGTCTAAATATAATATATATCATAAAATAATAAATCAAGCCTTCTGAAACATGGAGTCAACATTCTCATCTCTTCCCTCATCCTGGGACCCCTGTGAACACCGTCACAATCCAAGACATGAAAAAGAGTCCTGATTTTTGTCTTTCTGTAGTTTTCTGGGAAATTTATTATGTACAGAAATACTTTTAAAGGAAACAAATGTTCATTCTTCCAGGTTTTCTAGGCAATCACTACCAGCAACTAGGTAGTGATTCCAATTTGTCCTGATACAAATGCCCATATAAAAGTCCCATGAGCTTTGAAGCTATACTAAAAACAATGCATGGAGCTTCCTCCCCCCAGTGCCAATTTACTGAACCACACCTATGTGCTTTTAGAATAATCGTTGGCTAACAATTCAGCATTGCAGTGTAGGTAAGTAAGGTTTGCAATTAACTCGTATTGGTTTTTCTTTGGATTCTTACCAAGGGACAAGAGATCAACAGGTCAGGAGTTAAAATTTTTAGAAGAATTTTATTCCTTATATATTGACAGGATTCTTAGAAAAAGTAGTGTAAAAGTGTTGGGGTCTCTAGCTGGTCAGAGTGACCCCGAGAAAAGTTCGAAAGTCTGCCTTCCCAGCCTCGCGCCTGAAGAAGGAGTCAGGGCTTTTCATTTCTCGGTCTCAACGTTGTTTATTCTATAAAATTTTTTCTCCAGTCCAGCCGAGGTCTGCTCAGCAGAACAGTTAGAGGCACTCTGCCTGCCCCCAGGGCAGTGTTATCTTTATATATTAAAAACTAGGTGTAAAATATTTACAATTACTTTCCAATACCAATCATCTATGTTAGACAGTGAGCTTCTACTCTAAACCAATCTAAAAGTGCTAACATTACCAGTGAAGATGGAGGTAGAGAAGAAGAAGAAGAAAGGCTAGACATGCCCAAATCCCTCCATCTTGTCCCCAAAAACCCCTATACTAAAAATCCCAAAACCTACATTTACACCCTGTGATAACTTTATTATTACACTATTTAAACTGCTGTGGCTTTTAGGTCTTCATGTAAAGGTGGGAATTTGCTCCATGGTTCTTAATCAAACCCACTGGTGTTCTGGGCTGTGTGGAAGTGTCTCAGAGCCCCCTGGCAAGGGTCCCGGCAACTCCAGACTCCCAAAGGGATGTCCTGAGTTCTGGCATAAAAGGAGACAGGAAATAATATGTTGAAATAACTGTTTAAAGTTTTGTTTTAATATTAATATAGTACTGTTTTAACTTTCAGAGAAATTATGGAAAGAGTCCTTCTTTTCATCACTACCTAGAAGAGATGCGATTCCCTGTCTACAAGTAATCCCAGGGCAGGGAACTATTCATTAGGTAGAAACACTTCTAAAATTGTTGTCCTGTAAATACTGCCTGTGGTGCAATACTGTAAATGGAAAATGTGGTATATTTATGACAGTGTTGTATTGCTATAGCACCACTACCTTCTTCTTCTGTATCTCAGTAATCCATTTCACCCTTGAGAAAATAATGTATTTGATGCATGCTCTGTTGACTTTGAAAGCTCTGCTTTGTCATGCCTCATGATTAAATATTAATGTTCTGCATGAGCTTTGAAAGCAATCTTGCACATGGCTCCTTTCTTTTTCTCTTGTCTTTTGCAAAATTATGTATACAGCTTCATCCTCAATGCTCACTTCCACTCAAATTCATATATGTTATTTTTTCCCTCCAAACTTCATATGCCACATTTACTTGTTGCTCTTTCCTTGTAAAACAGCCTGAAAACCTAAATACATACATGTATATATGTGTGTTGTATATATATGTGTATTTGTATTCTTTAATTAAATGCAAGGCCTTTGCACTAGCTTCTTAAGAATGCTTTAGCTTTCATAATTTTCTTAATCTTCCTACAGCCTCCTTGGATGAGGTGCTCTTTGCTCTCTTTTTCTCTTCTTCAATGTGAAATACGAAAGAAGAAAGCAACAGCATGAAGAGACGTGCCTTGTTCACTAATGCAGCTGAATGTCACAGGAATATTGAAAGGGTCGAATTAGCAGTTTGCTTTTACAGTTAGCTACTGCTACTAGTGAATAGACAGATACTTGACCTGTTTTTGTAAATCTGAAGACTAGTCTATATCCTTAATTATAGTTCCTGCCTAGCACTGTAGATAAAAAGGAACAGATGTAAGGTATTTGCCTTAATAAGCGAGTAAATAGTTGTTCTTGTTGATGACAGACTAGAGGAGATTAATCAGTGCCAAGAGGATGGTGCTGGAGCAGAAGACATAGGGCAGAGTGGCACAAAAGTTACAGGCAGTAACTGGCTATAACATAAAAATTAAGCATCACCTTTATGCAGAATGGAACATATTCGCTACCATGTGAGTGAACTACATCTTGTCATTTATTTATAGTCTTATAAATGTTAGTACTGTTGGATAGAACTTTTATTTTAAGAAGCATTTTGTATTGTTGGAAATGTCATGGAAAATTGTTTTTCTAATATTACTAGTTTATTTAAGGAGTAATCTGACAATGTTATTGTGCATTAAATTATTTATTTTTACTCTCAAAGTATCTGTTTTCATTCTTTAGCAGCTCTAGTCTTTCAACTGTGTGAGTTGGAAAATAGTCATCAGAATTCTAAATGCTGTGCTGTATGAAGCATGTCTGACAGAGGTATATGCTCAAACTCATACTTATTGTTGTTGCATGAGTTTAAACTGAGTTTGGGAAATTTTCTGGACCAAATTAGTAGTTTGCATGACTCTCATATTTGCGGCTTATTCTGATTCTCGCTTGGTTTGTAAAATATACGAACTATAATTTCTCTGGCTGTAATAATCTATGTAGCTGTCCTGGTTTAGGGCAAATTTTGGAGAGAATCCCCAAAAAGGGCTTCTCCAAAAGCAAACCCACATGGTCCCTACCCCCAGCCAGTTCGGGAAGAATTCCTTGGAGAGAGGTGGAAAGAACCTGTTTATTTGACAATCACAGCACCCCCCAGCACACACAATGAACAATACCGGATGACACCACTCTTCCACTGCTCTGAGAAAGATGACAAATTCAGAAAGTCTCTCCTGGGGGTTTGCTCTGTTATCAGTCTCTCCAGCGCTGAGGCAGCTGCTGCAGTCACAAGGTGTAAACTCTCTCTCCGTGTTCTAAATCCCAGTCCGGAGCAGTCAGCAGGTCCAACGGGGTGGGGAGAACAGTCCAGAAAGGAATTTGGACTGTTTAGCTAAAGTAACTGTCTTGGTTTTAGACTGGGCACAATGCCAGTGCCTCCATGAAAACACATCCACGTAGTGTCTACTGTGAGATGTGACCAGAAGATTGCTTTTGGGGTTTCTCTTTTTAAGGATACTTTGGTCAGTTCCACAAAACGACAGTCTCTCCATTTTGGGATAACAAAATCCCCCCCATTTCCCCCGGGGCAAGGGCTTCACGACAGAAATCCTCTCATTTCTGATTTCTGCCCACCACTACTCTTCACTGCCTTTCTTGGGTCTGAGCCATTGCTTTCCCCCCAAAACCGCAGTCTCTGTGTTACAATAGAAAGTTAGTCGTCCACAGCCGAAAAAAACTGCTCCTCCGTTTATCTCTTCCCAAGTAAATTCTCCTCATTAACTCCACTACTCCCTACTCACACAAACCTCTCATTTCACTTGTCCATTTCTTCTTGTTCTTATCTCTGTCCTCCGGGAGGATCAACGTTTGGAAGGTTTCCATCGTGAAGGAAAAAAAAGTTAAAATCATCTCTAGGTGCTGGACTCTCTTCTCACTCTTGGCCGACTTCCAGGAGCTGCAAGGTGCGTCTTATCTCTTTTCTCTCTTCTCTCTCTCTCTCTCTCTAGGAAGCGGGGTGAGGGGCGGGGGAATTTGCTCGCTGCTTTCACTACTTCCACCCCTCCATCCTTTCACTTCCCCCCCCGGTCTCTCTCTCTCTCTCTCCAAGATCCAAGGCCTCCGGCCTAGCTCACGGCGCCTCGTGGCCTTTTCCCCTCCCCCACCCGGCCTACAGCCGGAGGGGGAGAGAGAACTGACCTGATCCCTTTGCTGACTGACAAGCAAGAGAGCGTCACTTCCTGGGAGTTCTACCTTTATACCCTGTGTTCTCAGAGGCGGAACCATCTGGTCCAAACAGGTGCCAATATTCACACCTGAGCCCCCACTGGGCTAACCACTGTCTCCAAAAAAAAACCACTTCCTTTCAAACCAGGACAGTAACTAATGAGAAGGGGGGAAAAAAGCAAGAGCAAGCAAAGCAGAAGCGAAGCAGAAGCAAGAGCGAAAGCCAAAAGCAGGCAAAAAGCAGAAAAGCCGCAACATGCACTGGTGCTATCTGGATGTCCCGCCGAGTGGCTGATAAGAGGCCGAAAACAAAACTCTCACTCTGCCAGTCTTAAAGGCACAGAACATAATATCCAGCATAAATTACACACACGCAAATGGGGATAACAGTCACCCTAGGACATTCCACCCCTTATCCCCATATCGTCAAACAATTTCATTCTCACCCCACAATCAGATCTCCCTGAGGTACACATCGTGTTGTTCCATCTCTCTGCATCTCCCACCATGTGCATCCTGGTCCCTGAGCAAAGACAACCCCATGGATGGGTTTGTCTGTACTCGAGGCAGAATTGATCCACACTGTCCTCCCTAATAAACCTCTGACATGTACCACTGGGACTTCATCTATTATATTCAGGGACTCAGACTGGGCAGGACCTGCTCGGTTAGTGGAACCTCGAGTGTTAGCTAACCAGGTAGCCTTTGCTAAGTGCTGCTCCCATTTTTTGAAGGATCCCCCACCCAAGGCTTTCAGTTGGGTTTTTAGTAGCCCGTTGTACCTTTCTATCTTCCCTGCAGCAGGTGCATGGTAGGGGATATGGTACACCCACTCAATGCCATGTTCCCTAGCCCAGGTTTTGATAAGGCTGTTCTTGAAATGAGTCCCATTGTCTGACTCAATCCTCTCAGGGGTACCATGCCTCCAAAGGACCTGCTTTTCAAGGCTTAGGATGGTGTTACAGGCAGTGGCATGAGACACAGAGTAGGTTTCCAACCATCCAGTGGTGGCTTCTACCATGGTCAGCACGTAGCGCTTGCCTTGGCGTGTCTGGGGCAGCGTGATGTAGTCGATCTGCCAGGCCTCCCCATACCTGTACTTGAACCACCGCCCACCGTACCACAGGGGCTTCACTCACTTGGCCTGCTTGATGGCAGCACACGTCTCACAGTCATGGATAACCTTAGAAATACTGTCCATGGTTAGATTCACCCCTCGGTCTCGTGCCCACTTATAGGTGGCATCCCTGCCCTGATGACCTGAGGCATCATGGGCCCACCGAGCTAGGAATAACTCTCTCTTGTGTTACCAATCTAGGTCTATCTTTGACACCCCTATCTTTGCAGCCCGGTCTACTTGCTCATTGTGTTGGTGCTCCTCATTGGCTCTACTCTTGGGGACATGGGCATCTACATGGCGGACCTTCACAGGTAGCTTCCCTACCCTAGCAGCGATGTCTTTCCACTCATCAGCAGCCCAAATTGGTTTTCCCCTACGCTGCCAATTGGCCTCTCTCCACCTCTCCAGCCATCCCCACAGAGCATTAGCTACCATCCATGAATCAGTGTAAAGGTAGAGCCTTGGCCATTTCTCTCTCTCAGCAATTTTCAAGGGCCAGCTGAACAGCTTTGAGTTCAGCAAGTTGGCTCGATCCACCTTCTCCTTCGGTAGCTTGAGCGACCTGTCGTGTGGGGCTCCATACGTCTGCTTTCCACTTCCAGTTCATCCCTACAATGCGACAGGAACCGTCCGTGAAAAGAGCGTAGCGTGTTTCCTCTGGTGGCAGCTGGTTATATGGAGGGGCCTCTTCAGCCCGTGTCACTGGTTCTGGTTCTTCATCTGTGACACCGAAATTCTCACCTTCAGGCCAAGTTGTAATCACCTCCAAAATCCCAGGGCGATTCAGTTTACCTATACGGGCACGCTGAGTGATAAGGGCAATCCACTTGCTCCATGTAGTGTCAGTGGCATGATGAGTGGAAGGAACCTTGCTTTTGAACGTCCACCCCAGCACCGGCCGTCGGGGTGCCAGGAGGAGTTGTGCTTCCGTGCCAATCATCTCTGAGGCAGCTTGGACTCCTTCATAGGCAGCCAAGATTTCTTTCTCCGTTGGAGTATAGTTGGCTTCAGAGCCTCTGCAGCTTCGACTCCAAAATCCTAGTGGCCGACCCCGAGTCTCCCCAGGCACCTTCTGCCAAAGGCTCCAGGACAAGCCATGGTTTGCGGCTGCAGAGTAGACCCTGTTCTTCACATCTGGTCCTGTCCTGACCAGACCAAGGACTACTGCATGAGCAATCTCCTGCTTGATCTGGGCAAAAGCTTGTTGTTGCTCAGGGCCCCAGTGGAAATTGTTCTTCTTGTGGGTGACCAGGTAAAGAGGGCTCACAATCTGACTGTACTTGGGAATGTGCATTCTCCAAAAGCCTATGGCACCTAGGAAAGCTTGTGTTTCCTTCTTATTGGTCGGTGGGGACATAGCTGTGATCTTGTTAATGACATCTGTAGGGATCTGATGCCGTCCATCCTGCCACTTCACATCTAGGAACTGAATCTCACAAGCTGGTCCCTTTACTTTGCTCTTTTTAATGGCGAAACCAGCTCCCAGGATGATCTGGATGATTTTCTTCCCTTTCTCAAGCACTTCTGCAGCTGTGTTCCCCCACACAATGATGTCATCAATATACTGGAGGTGTTCTGGAGCCTCACCCTTTTCCAGTGCGGTCTGGATCAGTCCATGGCAGATGGTGGGACTGTGCTTCCACTCTTGGGGCAGTCGGTTCCAGGTATACTGCACTCCCCTCCAGGTGAAAGCAAACTGAGGCCTGCATTCTGCTGCCAGAGGAATGGAGAAAAATGCATTGGCAATGTCAATAGTGGCATACCACTTTGCTGCCTTGGACTCTAGCTCATACTAGAGCTCTACTATGTCTGGCACGGCAGCGCTCAATGGTGGAGTCACTTCATTCAATGCACGGTAGTCCACCATCAATCTCTATTCCCCCTCAGATTTACATGCAGGCCAAATGGAGCTGTTGAAGGGTGAGTGGGTCTTGGTGACCACCCCTTGGCTCTCCAGCTCTCGGATCATCTTATGGATGGGGATCACAGCATCTCGAGTGGTTCTATATTGCCGTTGATGCACTGTGGAAGTGGAAATTGGCACCTGTTGTTCTTCTCCCTTCAGAAGTCCTACTGCAGATGGATTCTTGGACAGTCCAGGCAAAGTATTCAATTGCTGGATGCCCTCAGTCACTACAGCTGCTATGCCAAATGCCCACCTGAGTCCTTTTGGGTCCTTGAAATACCCACTTCGAAGGTAATCTATGCCCAACATACATGGGGCCTCCGGGCCACTCACAATAGGGTGTTTCTTCCACTCATTTCCTGTCAGGCTCACATCCGCTTCCACCAAGGTGAAATCCTGGGATCCCCCTGTCGCACAGGCAATAGAAACAGACTCCGTCCCCACATGTCTTGATGGGATTAATGTGCACTGCACACCAGTGTCAACCAAAGCTTCGTATTCTTGTGGTTCAGATGTGCCAGGCCAATGAATCCACACAGTCCAAAAAACACGGTTTTCCCTAGCCTCTACCTGGCTAGAGGCAGGGCCCCTCTAAGCCTGGTCATCCTTCTTTCTCTGGGCATATGTCTTGGATGTTCCTTCAAGGGGATCAGACATATCATCATCGTATCTGGTAGTTCAGCTGCGGGCAACTGGAGCTGCTTCCCTCTTGGTGGAACTCCCTCTCTGAGTCCTGCCTTCCTTCAATTCACGTACCCGTCGTGCCGGGGCAGCAGTAGATTTCCCATCCCATCTCCTCATGTTCTCTCCACTATCACGCAGGAAGAACCACAGCTCAGCTCGTGGGGTGTACCTTCTCTCTCCATCTGGGGAACGTCTGTATTGGGCACTAGGACCTCTGATCTGTACTGCTGAGATTTGGAGAAGATCTTCCTTAATCTCCTCCCTGAGCTTCTTGTGATTCTCCTCTATCTTATCCTCTAACTTTTGCAGACGTGTTTCCACTGCTGCGATCCTGGCATGTGTTGGGCCACGCACAGCGTCTGCATATGCTCGGAACTTCTTCGTCATATCCAGCACGGTCTCATCCCTCTCATCTCGCTTCATTATGGCTAAGGCAGAAGCATATTCATGTGACCCGAGTCGTACAAGTTTCCGCCACATCACAGATGTGCATGATACCAAGTCTGGGTTCCTAGTTGTTACGTCATCTGAGAAGATAATCTCTGCCACTGCCATTTCTCTCAAGCGTTGGATCCCCTGCTCTATGGTCTTCCACTGGGTCTGCTGCATATAAAGATCATCTGCACACAGGTATCTTTGTGCAACACTGTCCAAGACCCGTGCCCAGAGGCTGTGAGGATTAACCCCCCTCATCATTCCTTGGTTGATAACAGGATCATGTGACAGGGATCCCAAATGCCTTGCTTCAGTGCCATCCAGAATTGTGGCCTCACCTGCAGCATCCCAGAGACGGACTAAGCAACTAATTATGGATTCATCGGGTCGCCGGGTGTAATCCTTCCTTAGGCCATGGAGGTCCTTCAGGGAAAAGGAGTCCATATTGGCTTCTGATCTGGCACCTGCTGCTTTGACTTCTGATTTTACATCAGGAGGTGCTGAGGGTCCTTCTCCTGCATCATCATCATCATCATCATCCACTGGTCGATTGGTCTTGCCTGTGCATTTCCCACTTCTAGTGCTGGTAGCAACAGCCATTGGTTTAGCTGCTGGCTTAGGCTCACTATCTAGCTTGGCTGCTTTGTCTCCCTGCCTCCCTGCCTCTGTCTGCTGCCCAACCGTATCTAGCAACGTGCGATAAGCATATGCCAAGGCCCAGGTCACTGCAATGATCTTTTTCTCTTTAGGGTCATCCTGGTACTTCTCTTTCAGATATTTCCCCACCTCAACTGGATTCTGAATTTGTTCATGGGGAAAGTCCCAGACTATAGGGTCAGAGAATTCCTTCAGGATTTGGCCCATATTCTCCCATTTCCCACACCACTTAGGATTTTCCAAACCTGGGTCTATTCCTGAGTCAGGGATCTCATCAACCTGTCTAGAAATCTCAGCCCTCATTCTAGAGATGCAGCAGGCTTACCAGATTGAGCAAGCTTACCAGATTGAGTACCAGAAAGATGGTTTCTTTAATATTCAGGGGAAACTGAACGTTCTCCAATAGTGATGCAAAAGATTCAGAGGAGAAGAAGGAAAGCAAAGGCTGAAAAGCCTCACCCCCTGGTCTTCCTCTAACAAGCTGGATGCATAACCATAGCCATGAACCATTCACACCTGGAGCAGACCCCAGCATGTTTATAAACTTCTTACAAGCTATTACCACAAAGCCCAGCAGGATAGCTATTGTGGTCACTGCCCCTCTGCTGTAAAAGCTACGTATTAGGGACAATACAAGAGCTATTTCTGGATAAGAAAACAAACCAAGGGACCATAGAGGTATTAAGATCTCAAAAAACCTTAGGGACCAGAAATGCATGCAAGCCTTCACCCCAATAGACATGAATTCAAAAAGCATGTCTATTAACTGCTTTATACTGAAACAGACTAATGGTAACCAAAATGCACTCAAAACAGGGTTTCTCCACTCTCTCTCGAGCCCCACGGTGGGCGCCAAAATTTGTCCTGGTTTAGGGCAAATTTTGGAGAGAATCCCCAAAAAGGGCTTCTCCAAAAGCAAACCCACACAGTCCCTCCCCCCAACCAGTTCGGGAAGAATTCCTCGGTGAGAGGTGGAAAGAACCTGTTTATTTGACAAGCACAGCACCCCCCAGCACACACAATGAACAATACCGGATGACATCACTCTTCCACTGCTCTCAGAAAGATGACAAATTCAGAAAGTCTCTCCTGGGGGTTTGCTCTGTTATCAGTCTCTCCGGCGCTGAGGCAGCTGCTGCAGTCACAAGGTGTAAACTCTCTCTCCGTGTTCTAAATCCCAGTCCGGAGCAGTCAGCAGGTCCAACGGGGTGGGGAGAACAGTCCAGAAAGGAATTTGGACTGTTTAGCTAAAGTAACTAATGAGAAGGGGGGAAAAAAGCAAGAGCAAGCAAAGCAGAAGCGAAGCAGAAGCAAGAGCGAAAGCCAAAAGCAGGGCAAAAAGCAGAAAAGCTGCAACATGCACTGGTGCTATCTGGATATCCCGCCGACTGGCTGATAAAAAGCCCAAAACAAAACTCTCACTCTGCAAGTCTTAAAGGCACAGAACATAATATCCAGTATAAATTACACACATGCGAATGGGGTAACAGTCACCCTAGGACAGTAGCATACAGGTAGAAGAGAGATTCCTTTTGATTCTTATGCTGGGGAAGGATAAATGTCATGGTTTATTTGGCTTGTCCCAAAAGCAGCAGGCTATGAAAGTACCAGCGGCAAAGAAATAAATTGCTGTTGAGATGCTGTTCAATCTTACTGCTCTCACCAAGACACCTACCTTTACCCCAGAACCTCACTGGAAAGAAGGAGGTGGAGCTGTAGTTAAGATGGGATATTCAACAGAAAATGCCTGACTTTACAGACTACATCCAGTTAGGTTTTGAACTCTCATTGAAGGAAGTGTCAAAAAAAAGTAGTTTCTGGTTATATATCTGTGATGTATATTGATCATGTAAAACAAAATTTAAAAGTGACATAATTATGACTCAATCCATTAGAGACACAGCAGTGGGAAAACACATTATTACATCAAGTAATAATTAAAAAATAATTTAAAAGCACATTATTACACCATGATATTTTGTGTGAATGATCAATATTAATTTTAATAGAAGGAATTAAGATAACACTTTAATGACTTCGACAACTGAGACATTGTTAAAAAGCAGCTTGTGGAGTGTACACTCAGCCCTTTAAAATCCTATGTCAGGTGTAATCTGTGTACGTACAGCAGCCAGTATGAATTTTGGGCAGACTCAGGTGCCTGCCACAGCAGTGATACCTGTACATGCTGCACTGTGTCTATCCACTGCTCCATGCACTTGCCCATGGGTTATCCCCAGCATGGAAATGGCAGGTGGGAGTCACAAAGGCATTGCGCCATAAAGCCAGGGCTTCAGCCAGCAATCACAAACAAAGGAAGACTCAAAACTGTTCAAGACTCAACTGTTCATACTGTTTTGTTACAAAAATGGAGGGAGCAAAAAAACATGCTTGAACAAGAACACAGGCACATAATCACTTTGTGAGCTCTGGTAAACAGCTGAACGCCTGGTTTTAGTCCTTTGCACATGTCCAGACTGCTTTCAGAGGGGGAGCTGGGCCGTGAGGAGGTGGTACTCTAGCACTGCAGAAGGCCAAACTGGAGACTCCAGCAGGAGTGAGCTGTGGAAGCATTGTGTCACGGAAGCAGCACCTGGACTTCTGCCACTGAGAGGTAATTCTCAGCATCACTATCAACAGTATTCTTGTGGGTGTAATATTTGTTTTGCATGCATTTTATTGCTTTGGGGCTTTTTATTTAATTCCAGCTTTAAGCCAAGTAGTGTTACATTAGAAGGGGGAGGGGGGCAATTGAGAAATGAGTTCTTTATAAACACTGTCCGCTGTATAATGGTACAAATCAAGCATGTCAGTGAAATTTTGGACAAGAATAAGTGCATCTAACACAAGGTTTATGCTTTAATTTAAAACATGAAACATTCCCCAAACAAACAGAAAGACCCTGTTATTATTACATTTTTGAGATTTGTAGCAGTAGTTCTTTAAGGCCCCTTTAAAAAAGAAGTATTCTAAAAGTCCAGAAAAATGTACAGGTTCAGTTGCTTAAAATATTGTAGCTCCTAATTTTCTATAGAGGAGCATTGTCGTATGATGACAGTTGCTATTGATTCCTCCTCGTTTAATTGTCAAGTCCTGTACCCAGTCCATTTCTTTCTCTGATCAGCTGTTCATGGACAGGTTTGTCTCATAGTAAGTGACTGGTAGACGTAGCCTAATGAGTAAGCTTGGTAACAAGAGAGGTATTTGTTTGAAGACCTGACAGGAGAAGGATGGTCATCATGGTTGCATACCCTCTGGAAAAAAATACCTTTTAAGTTATCAGGACATCATCATATTCACTATGCTCTTCAGGGCTGGTGACATTTGCCTTCCCCTCGGGCACACTGATAAGTGCATATTCTGTCTGATAATTGCTGTCAATTGTTATGAACAAAAAAATGTTACCCTTTTTTTTTAAGAGAAGGAGCAGCAGAGGAGTTTTTAAGTTGATCTGAGAGTTGACCATTGGCCAGGAGTTCTTTGTTAGTGAAATGTTGTAACCGCCAGTTAAGTATCCTTAAGTATCACCATTTGACTCTCTATTGTGGAAGATTCTTGTTTTTCAGCACCACCCTAGTCTGTTGCCAGGAGGATGACAACCCCCCTCGGACGGTGGGGAGAGGGGGATATTTGCAAATATCCTCAGGAGACATGCAAATTTACCTCCAAACCCAGACTACCTTGGGACAGGACCTTTACCAAATCCTGGAAAATACCACAAAAGAGACGAGCCAAAGCAGAATAAAAAAGTCAGAGTGGTGTCTGGACAGCAGGGCCGAGGTCCGAAGCCAGCAGAGACGCTTGAAAACCTCAGTCACTCCTTGCCCCAACTACAAACGATACCAGTCAGACCCAGGACCTGCTGAACTGACAACCCAAACTGAAACCCTGGGTATACCCCACTGCCTTGCGAGGACAGGGCTCCCGTCTCTGCCCCCTTGGGGACAGAGCTGCAAATCCTCCTCTTCTGATTCACTGCTGGGAGCGGCAGCAAAACTCCGCAGATCTACCAAAACCCCCATTTTCGAGCTGATCACTTTAATAAAGGCATTAAAAAGGAGGAGAATCTCTTGCCCTGTTTATTTCATCAATCACAGAGATTTCATGTTTTACATCATGGCTGACAGTCGAGTACCACAGTTCACCGGAATTTGTAGAAACCTTTTTGGCAACATGCTCCTGAGGGGAAAAGGGGGATGAGAAAAAGGGCAAGGCTTCAGTATGGTTATACCCTGAAGGAGTTTGGAGACATGAGCAGATCTGGCTGGTATAGTCTGTACTCGTGCAGTTGACTCATACACTCAGTGTTAGGTTTGTAAATCCACGGTCATTTTCCAGCTGTCCGGGCTGTGGCTGCACATCTCATCACCACATGAGGGAGCAGAGCAGCGCTAATGGAGCCGGGCAGCCTGCATCAGCCCGGGCTCTGGCTCCCCCCAGGGCTATCCTGGGAGAAATCATCCTTGCAGCATATCATCCCTGTGACATCTACCCAAGCAGGGAAGGGCAGCTGATGGGCAAGAAGGGAGAGTTTCATGGAACATTTTATCAATGCATGTGAACGGAGAGCAATTGGGATTTGAACAAAACTTAATATGGTGAGTTTAGAGAAGGAACTGAAGGAAGGGGAGTCATGGTGACTGGCAGAACAAAAAGCATAAGAAAACAGAGTTAGAAAGGGAGGGACAGGAGTCACAGCAAACTGCCAGAGAGACTGTAGGGTCTGGGAGGTAACTAAGACCCCAAGTGCATGTGTGTGTGTGGCTGTTCAGGATATGCACTGTCCTGGAAGGACTGGCCTCTCCAGAGATGAAGGGAGGACTAATCCCTTCCCCAGCAGCCCTCACCTGATGTTGTCCTTGAGAACAAAAGGAATAGAAAGAAAAGCCCTTAGTGAAGGAGGAGGTAAGATTGTGTGGACAAATGCCTTCCCAACTCTGTTTAGACTTGTCCCTCCTTTTGCCTCCTGAAGGTGTTTGTTAATGGGTTGTGGGTGATTGTGCATTAAATAGTTAGCAGGATGACTCATTAAATCTAAAGGGCCAATGTGCACTGATTAGGTACTTGGAGCCTAATTAGGTACTTAGAAAAGTTAAACATTTGTTTGCCCTTATGTTCTTGATTTGAGTGCACTAGGTACTGAAGCCAGTGATTAGTGCTATCCTTCATTGTCTGCAGTAGTGGCAGTATTTTGAGTGAGTGTTGCTCGGTTTGTGGTGACATTTGTAGCTACCTTCCACAGTCTGTAAGTGGAACAAAGGTCTTTGTTTTGTGGGTTAAAAACTCCCAAGTGTTAGCTTATCTTTTTCAAGCCTAGAAGGACAATGTTAAAACAAAATTTTTGCAGAATTAGCCTTGAATTTTCCAAGTTTATGCAAATCATATTGTCTATTTAGATTCTGCTTTGCTTGGAAGATCTCCTGACCATGAGAACACTTCAGTGAAGATAAATTCTGATTTTTGATTCGAGGCATTATAAAGTTTTGAGATGTAGAAATTCCAGAAACTTTAAGGAGCAGAATAATCAGCATACACTTGCTTATCATCAAGTGCATGGCTCTCTCATTGCCTAGTCATGATTGCAAAGATGGAAGGACAGCAGTATTTCTCTTAATGTGCGATTTGAGAACAGATGGGCTCTTAATTTTCATGAGTGAGTGGCTTTCAATCCATTGAGTGAAGTCTGGAGCATCTCTTGTCCCTTCAAACACAGAGGCCTAACCATGACTTGCTCTGAGTCACATTTTCCAGAATCCTTCCAGTCATCATGTTTTGAAAGGCTGTTATCAGCAGCCTTCTCTTGTCAGTAGGGAGGCTGAAGTGCAGAGGTGGAGTGATTTATCCCACACACCAATGCAGCAAGTGTGAAAACTTACATTATTCACAGGCCAAATTTAACACTCAGAAGAGGCATTTTTCTTCTTGCACTAACATCCCTGCAAGGACTGTTTTCAAACCACGCTCTGGGGCTTTTTCTTGGGACATCAAAAACTCTCAAAACCAGACAGATACTTGGCAGTTTCCCCATTACAGTTCCAACCCCCTCCTCTTCCCCCACTGTCAATCCCACACTCACGGGTACAAATGATGAGCTCACTTTATCACGCCCTTTTCTGTCATCTTGCCCACTTTCTTCAAAATTTTCTGATAAACACCCACTTATCTGCTGCACATCAACTTTTGTTTTACTGATGTTATCTTTGTTTGAAAAAAAACAAAAAAACAAAACAAAAAAAACCCCACAAAAACAAAAACAACCCAAAAATGAAACTAAACCAAACCAACTCAGGCAGCTAAATGGCAGGACTTCATTCTGCAGTACATAGGGCTTCTGGTGATTGCTTGTCATCAGGGACTCAAGAGACAACTTCATTTACCCTCTGCTAAAATGCACTGCTGTTTACAAAGCAGAGGCAGCAAACCACAGATACTCAGCTCCTGCTCCTCCAAGCTCAGCATATTAATACACACAAACTGCCACAGACAAATAACCCACAAGATTGTGAAGTGCAACAGTTGAGAAGTTGCTGTTCCCCAACCCCTGCCTTCCGGGATGATTAATTTGGGCAGAGAAGCAGGGCAGACACCAAGTTATAGAGTTACCTCTTAAATTACTCTGGGGTGCATTGCCAGAACTCCTAAATCTAACCCCAAAAAGGCGAGGTAAAATGAACAGGAAGTGTGTTTATCTTACCAGTCTTTCCTGCGTTGCAATGCAACCATTTGCCTTGTTCTGATTTATCAGAAACTAAATGTGCAGCCTGAAAGGGCATGAGACACTGGAAGGGGAAACCTTATTCTTTTCCAACAGAGAGTTAGCCATTCGTTGATACATCCGCCATTTTTTTATAGTGCAAAGATTAACCAAAAACCCTTTAAGCCTCAAAGTATTAAAACTCCTTTTGTTTTTTCTGCTGAAGATTTCTTTATTACTGAACCTGGTTGGCAATAGTCCATTTAAATGGCTTCTAGAAAATGTCATGCTGAAACTGAAACAGTTTCAGGAAACATGCCAGTAGTCAAGAGACTGGCTACCAAAAAGCTGAGTAGAGAAGGGAAGGAGAAGGAAGGAGAAGCACCCCTACAGCCATAAGTTGCGCAGTGGCTTAGGACATTCACTGAGACAACACCGCAAGGTTCAGCCTCCTGAGTTTTCTGATTTGGGCCAGACAGCATTAAACTCAGCCTCAGAAATTATGAGTGCATACTGCAGTCTGTTCAGCCACTGGCTGCCCAAGAGTGGGGCTGCATCTCAGTTTTTTGTGCATACACTTATTTTGTACCTAGGCTTAAACTGGTGTTTTTCTGTATCCTAAGCAAACAATCTGATCATGGGCTTTTCTTTCTTCTGCAGGAACATGATGGACACTTTGTATTTCTAATATGTGGATGTTTTGGACTCAGTTTCCCCAGAGGGTGGGGGTGGGGGGAGGGAAAATCAGTTTTAGTCTTTACCTTGATGGTGTCTGGTGGATAGCTGCAGGTCTGTGCTGAGGAAAGAGGAAGAAAACACATGTGACTGGGATTTTTGTCAGCACAGGATTTACTCAGTCACAGACTGAACATACACTGTGCAAAAGCATAAACTTGTGTGACAATAGTAGGCAATAGGGTTGAACCTCTGAGAGCTAGATAAATCTGATGGCTTTTTGAGATTTATCTTGTTTCTAGTTTATACACACTTGTGTCACACAACACTGCTCACTGACTGAATTAAACCTATATGTGCAATCTTTTTGGGTTTTTCTTTTTGTTTTCTTTTTCTTTCATTTAATTAACTGGAATCAGTTTTACATGTCTGTCTTAGAAATGAAAGCTTGCTTTCTGATTGTATTTTAGCTTTATGATCCATGCAGCCTTAATTCTGCCTGGGATCACTGGCTGGGTGCTGGGGCACAGAGGCACTGCCTGATGTGCCTCATGCACTTGGTATCTGTGTGCACAGGTTTGGAAGTCTGGAGCTTTTCTGGAAATTTGTCTCTCTGTCCCATAAACATCTAAATGGCAGAGGTCTTTCATTTTACATCCTGCTTTCTCCTAGCTTTGTCTTTATCTGGCTGGTTCATAATATGAGGTGGATTGAACACGTTACTCCTGTAAAATTCCAGAGCTGAACTTTAACTTTTGCTTAAGATAACAGGGCTTTTTAAGCCTACTTGTTTTGCAGCCTGGCAGAAAAGCCATCAGACTCTTAACATTACATTAAAGCTGCCATCTTAGAGAATTTATATGTTTTCAAACATTATTGTGCTGCCTTAACCACTACTTAACTACTACTACTATGAAATTGCCAGTGTGGATGACTAACAAGAAGAGGGCTTTTGCTAATATGGCAGCTTGTGAAACTGGTAAAAATATTATACCTTTGCTACATGAATAGCTTTACCCATGTAATATATGATAGAAATAATTCATGCTTTATAACTGTATAAAAATCATTAAGATCCAACCATGCCTCTGACCCCGATGGCCAGAAGCAGGGCTTTCCTCTCTATTCAAAAGATTTCCCGAACTCGCCCAGATAAAATCATGACCATTAACGAATGAATGAGTCCTTCCCAGGCAATCAGTGGCCATTTCCCAGGAATGTCCAGAACATTCACAGAACAACACCTGGGAGAGATTACATTGAAGAACCTCAAGTCCTGGCTACAGCTGAAAAGAAAACCATTTTGATGAGCTCAGACAGCCATCTGAACCTGTGGACTGACTTTTGTATGGGACTGAATCTGTATAGTTCCCGTTATACATATGTAGGAGCTTACAGAAATCTTAGGTCATTTCTGCTTCAGGCAGAATAAACTGTATATAAGCTGGCTACCTGGAGCAGTTGGTGTGACACTCTGAGGAGATGCTGACACTATGTCGGTCTGACCCAAATTCACCCAGCGTCAAAGTCTGGCGTTGACGCTGTCTTGGCTGTGGTGGTTTTATAATATTCTATTTTTGGTTGTCGATCTAATAAAGTTATAAAAATTTGTTTATAAATTTGGCAACCGATTTGATCATTTACAACACCCACAAGAGGAAAAAGGCAGCAGCCTGAATCTAAACCAAGACCTTCTGCTTCACATGAGCACATGTGATCCTGGCTATCATAGTCTTTCCTATTTGTATATTCAATATGAAGAAACTGTTTTGTTAGGAGAACACCTCATACTTACATCTGTTCAAAGAAAGTCCTAGGTGGTGCTTGTGTATGGGGAATGGGCTCTGGTGTGTGAGCAGATATAGGCTGTGCTGTGCTGGCAGCCCACTGGCTTCAGCAGCCTCCACCTCCTTTGCAAGGGAAGAAGCAGGGGCACAGCAGAAGTTCTCCCACTGCACTTGCAGGCCTGTGGGTCTGGCAGTGACGTACAAGGTCCAAGGGTCCCATTTCAGGAGGCAGCTGCAAGGCAGTGGCTGAGGCACCTGGGGCTCAGTAACTGGAGGGGATGGCTGCCCACTCCTGCTGCCTTCTATGGAAACAAAAAAGACCAAAGAGCCCCCGAGTAATCCAGCACAGCGGGACATCAGAGGGCAGGTATATTCCTCACTGAATGTAAGGAGGTTTCCCTCCATTGGGATGCAAAACACGTGTCTATGGCTGCTGCCCAAGGCTGTGCCTGCCAGCTGCCTCTTCAGTGATACAGAGAGCTCCCCCATGTCCCCATTCATGCCATGCCGCACCACCCCCAAGGGGCTCAAGAAGGTGCCTTACTTACTTTGCTTGTGGGAGTATCTTTTTCTCTGGATGGAGACAGGCACTTTCCACCTAGGGCATGGAAATATATGTGAGCAGGCAGATCTGAGGTTTCATGGTCCTTATTTCCCACTGCCAGCCAGGAGCACACATAAACCTGTAGGTAGATTCCTTCTCCAGCTGTTTCTACCAGGCACTTTATGCAGCTTCTTAGTTGCTTTTCTCCCCAAGAGTCAGCCCCTGGCAGGCACCCAGCCCTGCTCAGGGGGTTGCAGAAGCTGGGGCTCCCACAGGGTAGGAGTGGCACAAATCATAGGTCCAGGGATGGAGTGTGGTAGCTGGTGGCAGGTGTTACAGCATTTAGCTGTTCCTGGGTAGGACAGTCTTTTTCCTCGGGGACCCTGGCAGTACGGCACCAAAGTTTGTGGATTGGAGGAGGAACCAGCCTTTCTGGGTGTGGTGGTTTTGTATGGGAGGCATTTATGGAAATGATGTAAAAACTTCTGTGTTATTGATAGTCTGTTGAACTTCTGGGAAGCTGTATACAATTCTGTGAAAAACATATCTTAAAGATGAAAAATTCCAGGAATGTTTGCTTTTCTTTCAGGTCTGGGAATAGGTAATAAGCTAAAATCCTCTTGTAGAGCTGTAGAGAAAAGATTCTGTTTCCTTGTAACACATGAAAGCCAGGGGGAGATAAAAGGTTCAATTTGATACCGAGCAAAGGCCTCCATGCTAAAGTAAGCTGATGTTAAAGCTATAATTATTAGCTATAATCCTGTGAGAAATTTGAACAGAGAAGGAGAGAAAAGTGGTCCTGTGCCCCCAGGAGAAGAAAAAGAAGAAAATCTCCGTTCCCAGAGATAAAGATGATTTTAGAGATAGATAATGAGAATTTTTGCCTTTGAATAGCTCATCTTTAAAACAGTACCCCATAAACTGACATGGCCCATAAACACAGCTGTGGGAAAAGCTTGTAGAAAATAGGAAGGACTTCACAATAGCAGATTTCCCTAGGCAGCTGCTATTTGTGAGGAAATTGAGAGCCACGAGAGAACTGATTTTTTTCTTGTGGAGAAGTCTCCATAACATCAGCAAGAAGGACTTCTCTCCCTAAGAACTGAAGAAAGACTTCTAGAAGTACTAAACTGACTGAAATTTTGGGTTTTGTCAATGGGAAAGAAAAGGTTGTGGGAGGAAGAGAAGCATTCTAAAAGTTTTGCTCTGATTCTTATTACCCTTTCTTTAGTTACTGTTAATAAATATTTCTTTATAACATTTTAAAGTTTTGAGCCTATTCTGCCTTTCTCCTAATCCTACCTCACAACAGGAAGTGAGTGCACTGGTGATTAGCCAACACTGAACCCACCACAGTCCTTAGTGCATTAAGCAAGAAATCTAAAATTAACTAACCAAAACCACTACACTGGGCTCGTACATATTAAATAGCTCTAGGTGGGTGAATCAGCAGCAAATACTGTGAGGAGATAGGAAAGAACCAGTCTCATGCTCCCACAAATTATCTACATCAATCTGACCTCTAGCATGTCTTGGGAAAAAGCAAAAGGAAGAAAACATGATAGTATGACAGAAAGGGTAAACACATGGCAGTAAGTTCAAGGCTAGCAGATCTGATCTCTAGCAGTTAAAGTAATCCTTGCTGGTTCAAGCAGAAAACTTTACTTGCAGGTTTAAGTACTGAAATTATTTGGCAAAGTTAGGAGCCTTTACATTATGTTCAGGTTGCTGTTAGAAAGTTTCTTGGTAATAAGAACTAGCCTTTCTGAGGAGTCTGCTGGTGCTTATAGTTTACAATTTTGCCCTTGTAAAAAGCCAGTAATTAACAAACATTTTGCAATGTAGTGTTAATATTTATATGCTAGATTTATATATATAATAAGAATGTGCTAAGGGATGTAAAGCTGCAAAATCATATGAATTTAGGGATTACACACAGCATGCTGGTGGAGGTACATTATGAATCAGTCTATAATTGCTTATTTGCAATTTTTTTCTTTCCCAGGACTGAGGAAAACAGGCAATGCCACAATTCTTTTTTGCTATTGATACTTTCCTTGCTAAATGTATGCTCTTAAGTCTCATTTCTTTTATAAAATACCTAAGTTCCACAATTCACCTGGAATAATTTATTTCTGCAGATATCCCTGGTGGTCTTACAAGAGTAGCAGAAAGTTTTGCAAATATTAGTGAACTTCCCAATTTTCTGTTTAGTTGGAGAACTTAGATAGCTTTCATTACAGCCAGACATAAAACTAAAGCTGTAATACTGCCTCATTCCAGGTTACTTGCCTGGTTTACTTTGAATTATGTATGGAGTTTTGCCTATACTGGATATAAAATTCTCTAGCTAAGTTGGAGATGCCACTGTGACCATTTCATACAATTCAATAGAAGTCCTATGAGCTACATTTAAAATAAAATACGTATATGTGTATTTATAATACACATAACTCACATTAGGAGCCTGTTGTAGTTTTCAGATATTGTGTGTTTGATATAAGTATTTTTGTTTCTGCTGTCTGTTTATTCGACTTATTCTTGTTTATATTCAGTTGGCTTCTGAATTTTTAGTCCCTTGCTCACATGAAAAAGCTGTTTGGTTTGGCTAGCTCTTCCCCTGGATTGTCAAAAGATAAATACCATATGTTCCTGTAGTAAATTAGATCTCTAAACTGTTGCATAACTCTTAGATAAATTCTTATTTAGTCAGTCATGGGTAATCCTGCAGGGAATATACCTTGTACACTGTAGCATGAATGCAGATGCTGAGATTTGAAAGCCTTTCTCAGCATCTGCATTCATGCTACAGACATGCTGACTCTTTGAGGCAGGTCCCAGCAGATAGAGAAAGGGAGCCCAGCTTGCTTGTGTGTGGAAAGGGGTTTTGAAGGGTTGGCTCTTATTTGACTGAGGTTTTTTTGGGCAATTATAAGTATAGCTTTATTAGTAAAAAATGGTGTGATATAGTTCTGACCAGCACTCATGAGAGAGGACAAAGGTGGCTGTCATTAAAATGAGAACAAAGGCAGATTTCCTTTTCTTTCTTTTCATAGTTGCACTTAGCTCTTTGCAGAGAAGCTGCATGACTATGTTACAGGGCTGTCATGCTTGGGAAGTGGTCAAACCAAACACAGAAATGCCTAAATGTCTAAAAAGCAAACACTTCAAAAAGGGATGAAATGGCAGACATGGGGATGTATAGGAAGAAGGAAAGAGTCAAGAATTTAATTACAGAGGAATCAGCAGAGTCACAGATACATGGCAGGGTCTGCAATATTTTCTCTCAGCTGCTGCTGTTAAGAGCTGTGTTGTCTGCTTTGTGTTGCCTGCTTTGCACACCTGAAACTAAGATTGCCTTCAGTCTGAATTCACTTCAAACCAAAGGGCTGAGAGACAGGACAGTGGGTACTTGTTTCTGTCCCTGAAGGGGCACTCCCTGGGCAGAGGTAGAGCGATGCTGCTAGTAACATCATACAGACACCCACAGAACGGCTTTAATAAGGTCTGATGCTGATTCCAGAAATATGAAGCTCCTCTGACCTGCTATGGGGCATGACATCATCAGACTTCAGGAAGGAGGGCTTCAGGGGGGATCTGCAGCAGCCGTTGTCTCTGTCTAACTTGGTGTCCCACAACAAGAAGTTGCTGGTCCAGAAAGAGCTGGACCTTCTTCCAAAAATATCCAATTCTTTACTGACTCCTTAAACTCACCACCTTTGACACAAAACTGCCAAACTCTCAAAGCTCCCTGTATGCAACCAAATAAGCACCACCATCCTTGCTCTGTGGCTGACTGCTTGGCAAAGAAAGCCCAATGCCCTATCTCTTCAGTGCATTTTAATTCCTTCCACCCCTGTAATTGACTCTGGGGCCTCCTCCCTCGGACCCCACTAGACACGGCTGGTCCTCACCTACATGTGGACTAATTAATCTGATGAACTTTGCTTGCCTGTCTCACTGGAGTGATAGTTTTGGGATATTTCTTCCAACTGGCTGCCAATTTTCCCAAGATTTATAGACACTCCCTCACCTGTAGGTGTCCATCTACTTCAATTTGTTTTCCGCATCTAAAGTTACAGTTAAGGTTATTCAGGAGACCCGCTGACAGCTGGATGATGTAAATGCATGAGCCTCATTACTTAGAAATTTTATGTGGATGGCTGCCTGTTATGAGATATATAAAAACTTTGTGTTGTAACCTGAGCTTTCACTTTATCCTGACTCTGAGCTGGCCCTGTGCTGTGAAGCAGAGGAGCCTTTCCTAGCTGACCATCAGTCTCTGCCTCCCACACTGCCTGGAGAGCAGCAGAGTCCAGGACTTGACCTCTGCATCACCAGAGTTCTGCAAGGATCCTGAGTCACTGCATAGGAATGACTGTTTCTCTGAAAAAAAAAAACCAACTAAACAAAAAAACCCCAAACCCTCTCCCCGCCCAAAAAGAAAAAACCCCAACAAAAAAAAGACCCACCCTCATAATTTCTCCATCCCTCTCAACTTCTGTGAGGTCTATGATTTTTCTGAAAGACCGAAAATTTTTGTCAGCAATGGGGCAGCTATGACTGAGGAGAGATGTGCTACACAGAAATCACCCCAAGCTGGCACAACTTTTGGCAGCAGCTGAAGTGAGGTGAGTTGCAGTTGCTCTCAGCCATGCAAGGGCAGCTGGTCAGTGCTCTCCCTGAATGACTTCTCCTGACAGTGGTTTGTTGGAGTTTTTGAAAGTGAACAAAACAGGGTGTGGAACTGCACAGACTGGGGCACAGCACCATGCCAGTAATGTCTTTCATGGCAGTGGCCCCTCCTCTCTGATGGGGGATATAGGTTTCACGGCCCCTAGCAGGAAAAAATCTGCCTTAAAAAACCTTGCTTGCAAGGTTCTTATAAAGAATTCTGGTTTTGTTCCCGCTCCTAAAAAGCACTCAGAAATTATTTCAAAAGCACAAGTCTCACATGTAAGGGTGACAGGACCACTCAAAGCAGTGGGGATTCAGCAAAACTGGGAGCTGAGAGACTGGACCTGACACCCTTAAGGCACACCAGCTCATCACTGCTCCTTGCTGCCACAGGTGAGGACCCACCATTTTCACACAGATTTTGTTTGCCTTGACTCAAACTGCTACTGAAGAGCAGGGCTTCATGCTCTGGGGACTTCTACCCTTTTCCTCAAGGCCAGGTAATGTGGTCACAACTTAGACATCTGGCCACAGACCTGCAGAGATGTGAGAGATTAATTCTCTTTGCAAACAAGAAGAACGTTGAATTTTGGAGCTCATCTGAGCTCCTTAAGACCAAGTAAGCAGTCAGGGTGCAGTACTCAGAGGTTGCATGACCCTTTCTTTGACCTATCAAGAATACAATGGAAAAGATAGGGAATTTTCCACCTGTCCTAGGTGGTTCCTGTTGAGCATCCTCCTCTTTATAATTCCTTAGGAGACAATCTCTTCCTAACCACTGTTGCACATAACTATACGATACTCACATAGCTCATGTACAGCATTTAAAAGTATTGTACAATTTTGGTCTATTTCTATATAGTGTATATAAAAGCTTGTCTTTCTGAGACATAGTACCAACAGATAAGAAATAGCAAGGATAATCTCCTCTAAGTGTAGTTTTCCTGCCTGGAAACTTGGAGCAGATGACAAGTATTCTCTGTTCCTTTTGTTCCTCACCAGGATGGACTCTGTTCCTGCTTTCAGCAAACTCTGTGTGCTGGGAGCTTACAGGTGTCACCCCTGTAAATCATCCTGAGGCAATAGTCTTTGACATAGTAAGAACTATATTGTTTATCTTCATTTGCTTGCTAAATTATGTTTTGTTAATCAAGAAGATCCTCATGATAGCTTGCATGATCCTTTGGAGCTGATTCAATGCAGGTATCATTTGTTTTGGAATCACCCTCTTAGTCCTATTGCTTAGTAATTAAATGTAAAATGGTATTGGGCCTACCTTATTTTTGGTAGACAGTTTCCCATCCTTCCCCTGGATCACTGCACCCTTTGGTAGCCGGTTTTGGTGTGGTTTCCTTGCTGGTGGAATTGTTTTCTGTACTGGCTGTTTTACAGAATGAAACTCAGCGATCAAAGTAGTACATTATCTCACTGTAAATGGATGCAGTAGTCAGATGCTGTGCACCTTAAAAAATCAAAAACCACCCCAAAGCCTCCACTGCAGGCAAACATTAGCAAGTGGGGGTGGGAGAGGAAGAGAGGTTGAATGGATGAGTGATGTAGCTTCCTGGGGTGCTGAGAAGAGCTGGTGGCCTCCACAAAGTGACTAAAGTGTTGCAGAATGGACTCCCTCTATGTTCTGTAGTCTGAAATAGCAATTTATCGTGGTTTTGACAAGAAACCACATGCCTAGCCATCTTGTGCTTCTGAGAAATGCTGTGACAAACTGAATAGTGAAACCAAACACTTCAAACCACAATGAAGTATAGCCATTGCTACTGAAGCTTCTCAGTGCAGTCTTTTTGTGCTTCTTTGTGCATATTTTTCTCCTTTAAAAAAAATTATTATACTTTTATTTCTTTTGCTTTCTCCCAAGCTACAAGGAAGAAAAGCACAAGAACCAGAAATATAATTTGCAGGTCTTGTTGGCCGGGGAGGAAGCAAGTTTTAGTTGACACATTGTAATTGCTGTACATTGCCAGGAAAAAAAACATCTCTCAAAGACTTCAGGAGTCTGCATCTATTTCATCAAACCTCAGAGGTAAGAACACTCTAAGAATAAGTGCTGTCCCCTGGAAACGTAGAACGGTTTTGCAGATAGAGGTACACCACCATGGGCTAGGTCTCCTGTGGTCTTGTCCACAAGGGTCACAGAATGAGGGAAGAGACGAAAAGTTGACTCCATGTATCAGAAGGCTTGATTTATTATTATATGATAGATAATATATTAAAACTATACAAAAAGAATAGAGGAAAGGATTTCACTAGAAGGCTAAGCTAAGAATAGAAAAGGAATGAATAACAAAGGTCTTCTCTCAGACCGAGACCGGCCGGACAGGTGAACTGTGATTGGCCCGTAATTGGAAACAGCCTGACGGGGCCAATCACAGATTCCCCCTGTTGCATTCCACAGCAGCAGATAAGAATTGTTTACAGTTTGTTCCTGAGGCCTCTCAGTTTCTCAGGAGGGGAAAAATCCTAAGGAAAGGGTTTTTCATAAAACATGTCAGTGACAGTCTCCGCTAAGTAGCCCCCTCCTTTGTTTCTGTTTTGCACTTTGCTAAGCAGTCCAACACCAGATTTCAGCAACAGAAGCTGTAACTTGCAGCTGAAAGCAGGGTATTAGCAGAGGGAGGGAGTCCAGTGTGGGGAGAGATCAATACCACCAATTCAAACATGACAAGGATAAACAGTTGTGTCTGTGTATAAACTACCCTCATGTGCTCTGAACTGAAACATGTGCTTAAACACAACAATTTGTCTGTAACCCTGCCCAAATGAGCACCACAGGTCCTGTAGCATCCCTTGGATTTTAACTGCCACAGCCTGCTCTGATGCTATGCTGGAGGCTGGAGCAAATGTTGGTAGATGCAGCTACTGTCCTTACCTCAGTGTACTGCAGCTCTCCAAATTCAACTGAGATGTAGAGTTATTTGCCATATGCAGGCACTACTGAAACATGTTATAAAGTTCCAGACCTGTTCGATTGCATTCAACAAGCTGCTTTCCAACAGTGCTACTTACAATTAGAGCTGAGGAACCAACCTCCAAAAGTCACTGCAGTTCAAAAGTCAATGAAACCCTCTCCACCTGTTTTGTACTCTTTACAAAATGTCTTGAGAGGTGGCACTCACTCCTTCTGACAAGGTAGGCAGACATCCAGTTGTTAACCTGCGCTTGGATGGCTGAAAAAACAGTGGTTTAGCCTGGTAGTTGACAAATCAGTGTTTTAGACTATAATTGTGCCTGAGTGACTTCCCTTGGCAATGTTTTCTGGAAGTTCAGCTATGTGAATTATAAATGGCATTAGTCACTTGATCTGTGGGGAAATGCTGACATTTCATGACTGTGCAATTCTTGAATGTCCTTTTTTAATTTACTTAGAACTAAAGAGAACATCCTGGTGAAACTGAAAGGAAGAAAGTAATACAAATACTGTGCTTTTTAAGCAGTAGCTGCAGAACTACTTCTGCCTAATTTATCCCCAAGATTTCACTGTCTTTGGAATGTTACTGAAGCTCAGGCATGGCGTACTGTTCTCAGAAATGAGGACATTGTGCCACTGGAGCTGGAGAGCATGGCATCTTACTGGCAAGGAAGGAGATGGTCAGTAATCCACCAAAAGTCTATGCAAAGATGAACAGAGCAGCCATTCATGCTTAAAGATACATTCACAAATTTCAAATAAGTGGTTGGGTTAATGGATCTCACATTATGAGTAAAAAGTTGTGTTTAAAGCAACTAATCAACTGCTGATGTTGTCTGGTCCCTGGAGGAAGGGGAGTGGTTCGACAGAGATGCTGCAGCAGTTGGATGTGCATGCAAACACTGACTCATGAAGGCTGTTAGGGAGGTCTCTGCAGGCTCAGGTTCCCTGTAGCACCAGGAGCTGTCAGAGGAAAAGCAGAGCTTGGAAGGAGCAGCCACCATACACAGCTCTTTCTCACCAGGGATGTGATAACAAATTAAAGCAAACAAATTTTTCCCACTGGCAGAGCCACCTCTGTCCTTTGCTAAGACTTAAAGTTTGCTCTTCATTGAAAAGTATTTCCCCTAGCAGCACACAGTTTTGGTTCTGGAAGATCAGAGTGTTTCTAAGAGAAAATAAGTCAGTTAAAGCTGACAAGAATATTTCCTACATACCAGCTGGGCTTGCAATTCTTTTTAAAATGAAGTGCAGTTCCTTTTGTGATTGCTAATTAGTGATCTCACATTTTGATCAGGCCAGAATGCCCTTCCAGAAATTTTGCAGGAAAGTGCAACTATGCAAGTAACTCAAGGAAAGGAAAATAAGATATCTCAATGAAAAAGACAATAATATGAAGCAAATTCATTTTTCAGACTTATGGGAAAGAATTCTTGAACCTATGCAAAAGCACATCCAAAATGTGTCTTTAGAGGAATATTGATGCTTGAGCTGTTTCTGTTTTCAGATTAGTTGCCACTAAGGAGAAAAGTAATCATAAATGTGAAAGCATGTTTGAGAATTTTTTGTGTCACTTTATGGTTTGGGCCTGCTGGCTTGCAACTGATTTGCATAATTTGAAACTAATCTGTGTGGCCATTCAACTGAGGGAAAACATTTTATTTGCAATCATAGTCATTTGTAGTAGTAAGAATTTGCAGAAAATGTGAGCCACCTCATCAGAAATCAGAAACGTGAAACACAATTTACCAGTAAAAGTTTGATTAGCAAATGAGGTCTCATAGCATGGCTGCCCACTGTGCCACAGGAGAGCCACCCATGGGCTGAGGGCTTGGCTGGTTTCAGCAGTGATCGCTACCCACACCAGAAAGGGGAAGACAGACATAACAGTGACAAAGCAAAAAGGCACAAAAACAATGACTCAGACAAGTTGTGGACCTATTTTTATGGTCATCTCAGGTGATGGTGGAAGTGTGTGCTTGTGGAAGGTAACCCTGTCTTTCCAAGGGACAGGGCTGGGGAAGGATCATGGACCTGTGGAGATGGAGGCAACCTCAATGGAGGAGAGGTGAGACCAAGGCTCTGCTCTTTCCCTGAGACAACACGACTTAGGCCCTGAGTCCATCTCTTGGCTTACTTTAGTCTTCTTAACCTAGAGAAAGTTATTTTACAGAAGCATCAGTACCTCCAGGGTCTTTCATCACCTCATCACTGAATTACATGATGCGTGCAGACTCCTAACTCTGAGTTACATATGTGCTCTGTGTTACATTTGTGCTATTCATTGCAGCATGGCCTTTCCTGGAGCTCAGGTCAAGGCCAGGGTGGCCTTTCCTCTTGCAACCCACAGACACTGGGTGCTGAGCCAGTTTCAAAATCTGTGCTTGTATTTAGGTGCTTATGAAAACCCAACCTTATGGACAAAGTGCTTCTGAAAAATCTAGTACCCCTGTCTGCTTAGCAGCACAGCTGGGAAAACCTGAGTTTCTGGCTCTGACATTTGTTGTCATGTCCCCTAAAATTCAGTTGTGTCATAGAGGCAGGAGGTTTTCACAAGGTGCCATTTACTGTAGTTGCATGGTGGGGAATGTCCCCAGAGCAAAGCGTTTAAGAAAGGGGAAGTGGCTCTTAGTGGATTGCTCGCTCTTCTCTCTGAGGGTTCAGCTAAGATGATGATGGTCACTTGCCTGCTCCTCTCCAGTGTCTGGACCACTGTTCCAGGTAACTCCCTTATCTGTCTGGGTGTCTGCTGCTATCCTAACAGCATTAGGGACCTCAGTGGCTGTGCCAGCCTTCTTCTGTGCTGCTGGGTGCCGCAGTCCCCACTTTGCACCCTCCTGGGGCAAACCCAGTGATTACACGGCACTTGTGGCACTATACTACTTACCTTGGGCTCAGACATGACACTGCTGGTTGAATTGACAGCATCCAGTTCTTAATTTAGCACCAGTGCACCATAAATTCCAGAGAGATGTATAAAGGTATTGCAATGGGCAAATTATAAAGCAGGCAAACCATGCTTGTAGGTATCTTCACAGGCCATCAAAGGCATGGATGTATTACAGTGGTTTTGTATTTAAAAATCATGTAGAAAAGGCTGCATTAGTTTCAAACTAACTTCCATGATCATGGTTTGTAGTCTGCCTATGGCACTGCTGAGATCTAGAAAGCAAAGTGACTGGCTTCTTGGTCTTTGATGGATATCTGCCTGGCCATGGTCACAGCCAGCATGACTTCAATGCTGAGATAAGAGGACAGATGTAGTTTGCCTCAGGTTTCCTGAGAACCCTTGCTTTTTTCTTCTAGTTTTCTGATCCTTGCCAGTTTCTGACAAGTGTGAATACATGATGTATGTATAGTGAGACACATAATAATTTTTAGTATTTTTATTGATTTGCTACACCCCATGCCACAGGAGGGCTAAGAGGGTGGTATTGGGCCAGCAGCTGTTTGTTTGTCCACATGGCTGAAAGTTAGGGGAATCTCTCTGTGGGTCCCCATGGGATAGCAGTCCTAGCAGACAAATCAGTGGCTCCCAACATCAGAACTTCCTTTCTCAGTGGTGCTCTATTAAGCACAGGTATCAAGCTGGTAAAATGCTTGGTGTGAGAGGTGGCAAGTCCAGGGAAACTCTCTGGAGTTCTTTCAAGTTCATTTTCAACTTTTCCCTAGATGGAGGGACAGAGAAGTCCTCCAGAGTTGCTCTGCTTGGAAATGAGGGTGAGGGGCCGCGGGGGCATTTGCTGGAATTGGGCTGCAGAAGAGTGTGAGAAATGCTGAGTATGGCACCTGCTTCTTCCCCAGCCTCTGTGCAGATGACGAACAGAAAGGTCCAGTCAGTCCAGGTGGGAGGAAATGTTACTTTTTCATGCCGGTCACTCACGAAAGAAGATGTGATACAGGTGGCATGGCAGAAAGAAACGGATGGGGCTGAAGACAACATAGCAACTTACAGTATGATGAATGGCCAAAAAATAGCCAAGGCCTATGTAAGCCATGTGAGCTTTGCCCACAACAAGTTACAAGCCTCAGCCATCTCCCTTTATGGAGTCACCCTCCAAGATGAAGGATGCTACAAATGCATCTTCAACACATTTCCCTCGGGGGCTGTCACTAGCAAGATGTGTCTCAAGGTTTATGGTAAGGCACTGTAATTGTGTATGGGTGTTCATCTGAGGACTAAGTCATTTTTCCTGTGAAAAACCTTCCCTAACATTGCTACATTGATGTGGGGAAAATGGTTATCCCTGGCTCTCTCCCTTTCTGGTTTTACCTCTGATGGGAAACCAGCATTCAACAGTTTTTTAATTTTCTTCCCTTTCAAGTCAGCAACTGACATGTAATTCATTACTTCCCCAAGTTTCCCTGGCCCTGTGCTGTGCTGACAGCTGCCTGGCCACAATCATGAACCCCATGCTCCTCTGCTTCCTTTCACTGCTGCTCTGACCCCTTAATCCAGGAAATCAGGCAATTTTTTACTTGCTCTGCATTTGGTTGTAAACAAATTTCAAAGTATTCAAAACACAAAGAGGCACATGCATGACCAGAACAGCTGGAAGCTCATCTTGAAGCTAGAGTAAAAATAACAGCAGTTGAGTTGGGGTCAGGAAAAGGATTAAAAACAAACAAACAAAAAAAAAACCCCAAAACCAAACCAAAACAAAAAACAAACAAATAAACAAACAAAAACAAAGAAACAAACAAAAAAAAACAACACCCAAGGAAGGCTGAAATACTGTACAGCTTGTGGGATTTGAGCCATGAATATCTTGAGCAGGTGAGCAGGTCAGCATCAACTAGCTTAAAGATGAGAGTTGAAACTAGTTATGAGTCAAGATGGCAATATTTGTCACCTCTATATGAAATCATCAACTTGCAAGTGCAACCTGAAATAAAGACTAATAGATGAACTCAAAAGAATTAAGAATAACAAGCTGCTTATCTTTTGAGGAAAGCTGCTGGGTTTTGTCCAGCTGAGAGAGCTGAGACATTAAACATGCTCTGAGGACACCCTGTTGGCTCCTAGCTTTCTCAGGGATGAGACTACTGTGGGATCATATCCCATGTGGAGAGTATCAGTGTCTGTGCCCTGTCACTGGTGATATGACCCCTGAAGAATATTTTGTTTATCCCTAGTACCTTCTGCTGACAAAGACATGACACATATGTCCCCACACCTCTCTGGAGTCCTCTGTGTGGAGAAAGGAAGCTCCTAACTTAGAGGGGAAAGGAGGCAGTGGTAGAAAATACAAGGGAAAACCCAGTCCGGAAAGAAATTTCTTTTTCCCCTCTTTTGGGAAAACTAGGGCAGAAAAGAGAAATGAAGAAAAATTAATGCAGTATTTATATATGAAGAGGAAAGTTCCTAAAGAAAGCCAGTTCTGAGTCATTCAAAGGGTAAGCACTGATTATACATTACAGGAAAAACATGCAAGTGCCTTGCAGAGGTATGTTGTAAATGATCAAATCGGCAGCCAAATTTATAAAAAATTTTATAAATTTATTAGATCGACAACCAAAAATAGAATATTATAAAACCACCACAGCCAAGACAGCGTCAACCCCGGACTTTGATGCTAGGTGAACTTGGGTCAGACCGACGTAGTGTCAGCGTCTCCCCAGAGTGTCACACCAACTGCTCCAGGTAGCCAGCTTATATACAGTTTATTCTGCCTGAAGCAGAAATGACCTAAGATTTCTGTAAGTTCCTACATATGTATAATGGGGACTATACAGATTCAGTCCCATACAAAAGTCAGTCCATAGGTTTGGATGGCTGTCTGGGCTCCTCCAAATGGTCTTCTTTTCAGCTGTAGCCAAGACATTGCTTGCTTTTCAATGTAATCTCTTCCAGGTGCCATTCTGTAAATGTTCTGGACATTCTTGGGAAATGGTCGATGATCACCCAGGAAAGACTCATTCACTCGTTAATGGTCATGATTTTATCTGGGCGAGTTTGGGAAATCTTTTGGAAACAAAAAGCCCTGCTTCTGGCCATGGGGGTCAGAGGCATGGTTGGATCTTTATAATTTTTATACAATTTCCAAAGCATGAATTATCTACTTCATATACCACAGATATGAGGCGGCTCTGGGGTTTTTTGGAGTCTCCCCGAAATGGCTGCCATGAGTGTCCCAAAGAGAGAAGTCCAGTTAGGCACAACCTGTCTGGGCCCCTCAGGCAGGCTCCAGGGCCACAGGCAATCTTAGCAAGCTCAGCTCTTAAGTGAGATCAACTCTTTAGAGATTCTCAGCTCATTAGTGATTTTCAGCTCTTTTGCTTGCTAAGTGCCTTTGGCAGATGCAGAGAGAGAGAGGAGAAGCGCTTTGTGAGGTTCCACAGAGATGTCTTTATGACCCTTTGAAGCATTGCAAAGGGTCTCAGTGACAGCTCTTCTGCTGAGCTGGGCAGAGAGGAGTGTTTATATAGGGCTTAGGAGTTTTGGAAATTGTCCAAATGTAAGGGTTGATCTGAACATGACCTATAGTCTTACAGAGAGATAACAAGTGTCCGAAGGCAGAAGAGGGGCTTCTTAGGTCCAGTCATCATGATTAGGAATTTCTTATCTTAGGCTACTGAATGCCAGGGAGGCCTTTCAGGCCCTGTGCCTGCTACACAGAGGGATCCCATTCTTTTTAATCATATAAATCTAAACACTGAGATTTCTTTTGGGTTTGGGTTTTGGTTTGTTTTTTTTAATCCAAGTGGGGGAAGTCCCTCCCAAACTCACCAACCTTTTGGCTATGGTTCATCATTCACCAGAGCACTAATTCTAAAAAAAGAAAAGGGATGTTTTTCTCCTGCCTCAGATGAAAACACATCAATTGAGAAGGATATAATTTCTGTAATAGGCTCATAGGCCACTGCCATAGGCTGCCTCATTGAGGTCATGATAGCCTTCCTGTAATGTGCTGTATCAAACCAGCCCTGGAGGGTCACCATGAGCAAACTGAGCATTTGGCACTTTAACAGCAGGTTTTAGTTCATATATGGTTATCTCATTGTTGTAAATTATCAACTTGGTAGCCAAATTTATAAACAAATTTTTATAAATTTATTTGATTGACAACCAAAAATAGAATATTATAAAACCGCCACAGCCAAGACAGCGTCAACCCCGGACTTTGACGCTGGGTGAACCTGGTTCAAACTGACGTAGTGTCAGTGTCTCCCCAGAGTGTCACACCAACCGTTCCAGGTAGCCAGCTTATATACAGTTTATTCTGCCTGAAACAGAAATGACCTAAGATTTCTGTAAGTTCCTACATATGTATAACGGGAACTATACAGATTCAGTCCCATACAAAAGTCAGTCCATAGGTTTGGATGGCTGTCTGAGCTCCTCCAAATGGTCTTCTTTTCAGCTGTAGCCAAGACATCTTGTTCCTCAGTGTAATCTCTCCCAGGTGTTGTTCTGAGAATGTTCTGGACATTCCTGGGAAATGGTCGATGATTGACCAGGAAGGAGTCATTCGTTCGTTAATAGCCATGATTTTATCTGGACGAGTCCGGGAAATCTTTTGAATAGAGAGGAAAGCCCTGCTTCTGGCCATGGGGGTCAGAGGCATGGTTGGATCTTTATGATTTTTATACAGTTTACAAAGCATGAATTATCTATATCATATACTACAATCCCTCCCCATTTATTTTATCCATTTAATTCATGCTTCTACTTTATTAATTTCCTATTTCTACTCATCACCACTGAGGGTTCCTCACAAGCGGAGTACCCTTTATACTATTCTATATTCCCCTTGTGGGATGCCCTGATACACTACTTCTTTCTTCTGTGTTTTGTCTTTCAAACCTTGCCAATGCTTCTGCAGCATCGCTGGCATACCTTCTCTCCCCAAGCCTCATGATCTTAGATGCATCACCTCTGGAAGCTCCCTCCGAGTCTATGGGGACTATTGCAATCTGCATTCCCCTGACTACAGAGTGGATCAATCTGATTAAACACGGACTCTTACAGGGTAGGAATAGGATCCTGGCTACTGAACAGAGTACAAGAAATATTACCTTGTTCCACCATGCTCCATCGAATAATTTGTCCCACCAGGAGGACTGCAAAATCGAATTCCATTTTTGGATGGGGACATGGGCCACCTTTTTGATTTCGGCCGCCAAACCACTTTTGGTTTCCCCAAAATCATCAATTTCAATACAACACTCTGATTCATTCAATTTCCCACACACCCCTCCCTCTTCGGCCAACAAATAGTCTAATGCAATTCAATTTTGATGCACAAAGGCTCTCATCTGTGTGTGCTGCCGACTTAGTAAATCCAGGCCTTCGGAGGTGTGATTTGATACAATTTCCATAACTGCTTGCAATCTGATCAGCCTGTTCAGTAGGTCGATCGGGGTCCTATATCCATAGCTTCCATCCTCTGCCCATGTGGCCGGCCCATAATAATCGATTATTCTTGCTGCTGGCCACTCCTCTTCCCCCCCAAGTTTCCTTCCCGCTTATCACCAGTATCATCTTCTTCAGACTCCTCCTCTCCCTTTTCAAGGTCTTGTACAATGGAGCCCCTAACAGATTGCTTTTTGTTCTCAGGAGAATGAAGAAAACTGGCCTGATCATACCTAAAGTGCAAAACCCTTTCCACCTTGCGGGTAATTCACTGTATGCCTTTTTTCCACAGATCCAATAAATCCCATCCAGGGCTTTCCGTTTAATGTTTATTTTCCCTGGGTCTCCCCAAAATTCTCTCACACTTTCCAGGGATCGGAAAGGGTTGTTTCCTGGACTTTGGACCCAGCATAAACCTATTCTCTCATCCCACTCACTATTTGTATCATTTTTCAGGCTCCAATACCACAAAGGAGGGGCTGAGAGCCATGCCTTGCTTTTTGAATCAGAGTTCACCGTCAGAGTAGATACACATGGAGTGTATCCTATCGTCTTTGTGTATTCTCTCCTCTCCCGACTGACACAAATTGAGCTAATCACTCTTTGGTCCAAAACTCATCCCTCAGGCCTCTGTACCAATTTTGAGATCCTCAAGCTATCCCATTTCAGAAGTTGCTCAGGAACCAATCCTTCCCCCTTCCATGGCCATTTCTCAGCAGATTTCAGCCCCCACAAATCCAACAGTTCAACAAACCCAATTCTGTCACAATTTCTTGAATTAGATCAATGAATAAATTCCTGTCCGGGGAAGGTAATTCCCCATCAGCATATTGTTTTTCCAATACCTCATACTATTCATTCAGTGTTTTCAACCTCTCCTGCTCAATCCTCTGTTGCCTCAATTCTGACTCCCTTCTTTTCATTTCTTGAATTATTTCTTTCATCTTTCCTTCAGGATCCTCATCATCTTTGTTGTTCGCAAAAAAAAACCACCCTATCATATTGCAGGCACACCCTGTCATCATTTGCTCGTTCCAGATCCCGTATGAGTCGGTCCTTTTTCCCAGTAATTTTATTATCAAATTTCGTATTCTTTGTCACCCAATACATTTTCCCATTCATCATGCATATCCCCAACCTTGCACTATCATAGCACAAAGGGTTCACCTGGTGATATGCAATAAAGATTGATTCTGTCTTTCCCCCAACCCACATAGTTTGGTTACACTGGTCACAAATGGGGATTGACATCTGTTCTGTGTCACATTTTTTCCTCTGGAACCTGTGATCGTTTGACTGCCCGTTCCTTAACCCTGTCTCGGGATTGATGCACCAAGTCCTGCTTTCCAATTCACACAATTTCACCCAAGTACCATTTTTCCAACAGTACCTGCTAGTTCCGTTCAGGCATTCCTCTGGGGCTTGGTATGTTGAGAGTCCCCCATCCCCTGCTACTGGGACCACCAGAGTGCATTTTCCACACTCATCCACAGAGCTTCTCTTGTTCCTGGGAATCTCAGTGCTCAGACTCTGCGTCCCGCACATGACTAGGCTCAGGCCAATCAGGATTCCCAGCAGGCATATTCTTCTGCCTTTGCCTCCACCCCCTGGGGTGCCACCAGCAGTGAGGAAGACCATCTTTGTGGCAGCAGGAGTACTCTTTGGGGAAGATGCCCTCGGACCTAGCCGCATACCTCCTCTTAAAGGCGCCCCATCGAGACACTCTGATTGCATCAGAACTGCAAGGGACCCTGATGGATTTCCGGCACTCCACATCCAGGATTCTGCTTGGGACCTAAACTTCCCACGCACCCTGTTTTGAAAAATGCGAAACCACTCCTGAGAATCCAATTCAATGATAACCTTGTGGCTAAGGTCATGATACAGTCAGTCAATTTGAGTTCTTCCTCCAAACACTGGGTGCACAGTCCTTTTGGCCTCTGTCCCCTTCTGCAATGGATCACAAAAACCCCTTGACAATATTCACACTTAAAATGTACAAACGGATAGCATACACAATCTGACGGTACAAAACTTATCCGCTCGTTTTTGGTCATTTACGAGGATGTTGGAGTCGGACCTTCAAGTCGCTGGGGGAAAAAGTGACCCTCCAGTCAGGTGATTACTCCTGCTGCTTGGTTTCTTCACCCTAGATGTGTGTGTCCAGCCCTTCTCCACTGTCCGAATGGCCGTGTCTGTTGTCAGGAGCACAAGAAAAGGGCCTTCCCAGTGGGGAGAGAGCGCTGCCTCTTTCATCACTTTTACAAACACCTTGTCTTCAGGCTGAATTTTGCGAATAGTGAACCCCAGAGGAGCTATTCTGTGTCAGCTACTCTGTGTCACTATTCCCTGTTTTCGAAATTCCTGTAAGTTTCTGTTGATCGCAACCAAGTATGGTTGAATCTGACCATCCTCAAATCTGGGGTGTCCCACCGGCATTCCATGCTTGTATGGCATCCCATACAGCATTTTGAATGGTGAGAGCCTCATCTCTGAATAAGGCATGGCTCGGATATTAAGCAAAGCCAAGGGCAGACACTTCAACCAGGACATCTTTGTCTCCAAAATCAATTTTGATAACTGTGCCTTCAAAGTTTGATTCATTTTTTCCACTTGTCCTGAACTCTTGGGGTGCCACAGAGTGTGGTACTCCCACCGAATGCCCAAAGCATCAGCCATTTGCTTAATAACCTTTGATGTAAAATGTGTTACCTGATCCGAATCAATGTAATTCACTACCCCATATTGAGGTACAATCTCCTCTAGTAATTTTCTGGCCACCGTCTGGGCCATTGCTCGAGAGCTGGGGAAGGCTTCTACCCAATGAGTCAATTTATCCACAATCACCAACACAAATTTGAACCTTTCCACTTTTGGCAATTCAGTATAATCAACTTGAATTCTTTCAAATGGCTAGTACGCAATGGGGCGACTCCCCAGGGCAGCCTTCCTGCTTCTTGATTTGTTTATCTTTTGACAAATCAAACACCCTTGTACCTCCTGTCTTGCCAATTCATAAATTCCCTTGCACCCGAAAAATTTTAGAAATTGCTCTGCCAGGGCCTGTGCCCCTCAGTGTGTTTTCGGGTGCAACCTTCACAGAAGCCTCTGAATAAATCCTCTGGAAACTAATTCCCTCCCATCAGGTAACCTCCAATTACCTTCTTTCAATTTGCCTCCAATCTTTTCATAGCATTCAATTGCCTTTGGGGAGGGCTGAGGGAAATCCTCAGGGGTTTCTTCCCTTTCAAGCTCTGGGGTACTTACCACCATAAGTGCCGCAGTTTTGGCCTCCTGATCCGCCAAATTGTTCCATCTGGTTCGAAACTGAATTCCTGTCTGATGCCCTTTCACATGGACCACAGCAATTTCTTCTGGCCCACTCAGTACTTCCAGAATTTGTTGAATCAATTCCCCATGCATTAGTCCTTTTCCCCTCATATTGATCAGCCCCCTCTCTTCCCAAATCTTTCCAAATGTATGAACCACCTCGAAGGCATACCTCGAATCAGTGAAAATTGTTCCCTTTCTCCCTTTCAGTCTTTTCAATGCCCTCAAAACCGCATACAATTCGCATGCCTGTGCAAACCAGCTTGCATTCAGGGGACCTGCCTCTATCACTTTCCCTGTCATCCCGTCCACAACCGCGTATCCTAATTTTCTTTTCCCTTCAATCACTCTGCTTGACCCGTCTACAAACCACTTTTCTCATTCATCTAATTCTTCTTCTTCTAAATCCTCCCTGATCTTGGTTTGCAGATCGACTGTTTCCACGCAGTCATGAACTAATTTCTCTGCCGCCTCTCCAAACAGAAACTGCAGGGTTCTGTGAAGTCATTGTTTTCAATTCCAGATCGTGTGAGTGAATCAAAATGGCCTCATACTTCAGCAATCTTGCATCAGTGAGCCATTTGTCCGCTTTCTGCTGTAGTATGCCCCGCACATTGTGCGGAGCAAATACTACCAAGGGTGCTCCAAAAATCACCTTTTTTGCTTCTTCCACTAGCAAAGCCACAGATGCAATAGCCTGCAAACACGTGGGCCAGCCTCTGCTGACTGGGTCCAAAAGCTGGGACAAGTACCCTACAGGCTTCCTGATCCCGGCCCAGTCTTGCATCAGCACCCTGTGTGCTGTGTGGTTGCTAGCATCCACAAACAACTGAAAAGGTTTCCTGACATCAGGGAGGCTCAGCACTGGCGCTGCCGTGAGCACCTCCTTGACTCCCTTAAACTCTTCTCCGTCCTTTTGTGTCCATTTGATCCAATCTGTGGTGAGTTTCTCGTAGAGAAATTTCACCTTGTCACTATAACTTTCAATCCACTGCCGACAATACCCCCACAATCCTAAAAGCTGCCGGACCTCTCATTTCGTCTGTGGGGGTGGTAAGGCAATAATCCCTGCCACCCTCTCTGGATCCAATTTCTTTTTCCCCTTTGTTAACCAGTGTCCCAGATATCTGACCTCTAGTTCCGTGAACTGCAATTTCGATTTTGAAACTTTCAATCCCTTTTCTCCCAAAAAGTTCAAAAGCCCAATTGTGCTTGTCCTTACCTCCTCCTCCCCTTTCCCTGCAACCAAGAAGTCATCTACGTATTGTAGAAGCTTTGTTCCTTCCGTGGGTACAAACTCACTCAAAACCTGCTCAAGTGCCTGCCCAAATAAGTTTGGAGAATCCACAAAGCCCTGAGGCAACAAAGTCCACCTGAGCTGCTGCTTCCTATTCGTCTCCAGATCTTCCCATTGAAATGTGAAATATTCGCAACTGCCCTTATCCAGAGGACACGTCCAGAAAGCATCCTTTAAATCAATCATGCTGTACCACGTTTCTTCAGGGGAGAGATTGTTTAACAGAGTGTAAGGATTCAAAATGGTGGGAAACAGAGTCTTAGTTCTCTGATTCACAGCCCGTAAATCTTGCACCAGCCTAAAGCTGCTGTCCGGTTTCTCACTGCCAAAATCGGGGTATTGTGTCGTGACATGCAAGGTTCTAGTGTGCCTTTCTTTATTAATTCGTCAATCACTGGTTTCAAGCCCCTCCTCCCTTCCATGGAGAGGGGATATTGTTTGACCCGTATAGGGTCTTTGGGTCTTTCAATTTCCACCCGAATCGGTTCTATGTCCAACCTCCCAGCTTCTCCCAGGACATACCACACCCTTGGGTCTATTTTCTCCTCATCAGGGGCAGTGAGGCTGTAAAGCTTCACTTTGAGCTGAGCTTTATCCACCACTAGCCCAACCCCTAGGGCAACCATCATGTCCTGCCCCAGCAAGTTAAAGTCTGCGTCCTTGGCTAATAAAATATAACCGATGTGCCTTCTGTTTCCTGTGTTTATTTCAACGTTTTTTATGATCGGGACCTCAAAAGGGTCCCCTTTTGTTCCTGTCACCACCATGGAATCATTGCTCAAAGAGCATCCCTTTGGTATTTGTAACACCTTCATCCACTCTGCTCCTGAATCCACCATAAACTGTAGTTCTTCTTTGTAGGGTCCCACTTTTAATTTTATCAAGGGCTCTTTAGATGTTCTGGGGCTCAAATTGAAAAGCCCCTGACACCTCTAATCTTCCTGAAACATTGCCTGATCCTTGGCTCTGTTTGGGCAATTTCGTTTAATGTGCCCCTTTTGTTTGCAGTAATAACATTCAAACTCCTGCTTTTGTTGCCCCAAACCTTTGTCCTGAGCCTGAGACGGACCTGTTTTCTTTGTTGATGCCTTTTCCGCCGTATCCTTTTGCCATTCCTGTTTCTGAGCCTCTCTCACCGGTGCCACCAGGACTTTAGCTTGTATTTTCTGTTTTTCCTCATCCCGGCGCATGTAAACTTACTGAGCTTCCCTCAACAATTCCTGCAGTCCCTGTTCCTGCCAGCCATCTATTTTCTCCAACTTCTTTTGAATATCTTCCCAAGATTTAGCCACAAACTGAGTTTTCAACAACACCATCCCCAACGGGGAATCAGGGTCCGTCCCTGAATACATCCCCAAACCTTCTTGGAGTCTCTCCAACCACTCCGTAGGTGTTTCATCCTTCCCTTGGCATTTTCTGAGCACCTTGCTCATGTTCTGCCCTTTTGGTACCGCCTCCCTGATACCTTGAATCACCATATTTCTCAGATTTATCATCCTCTGCCTCCCCTCTTCCATCTGGGTTTCCCAAGATGGCTTTTGGTTCGGCCACCGCTCCTCCCTGAACCCCCTATTCGGGTTCCACTTTTCCCAATCCCTGATCGCAGCTGACCAGATCATGTCTATCTTTTCATTATTAAATAATGATCTGAGGATCGCTTGGAGATCCTCATAAGTGTATATGCTTGTTCCCAAAAATTCATCCAACCTCTCCGCTACTCTGAGTGGGTCATCCATCAGCTTTCCCATCTCCTTTTTGAATGCCCTTACATCACTGGTGTCAATCGGGGTGTGGACATATCCAGCCACCCCCAGGGCCATCAGTACCTTCCGTAAGGGATAGATACCAAGTTTTTCCTCCTCATCCCCACTTTCCCCCACGGTTGACCTCCTCGTTCTCCTCCTAGTTCGGTGTGCTGGGGCAGAGTCGTCCCTGGGAACACCCGCCCCCTTCTCCTCGACCTTCGGGGATACTTGTGGCTGTGGCTGCTCTGCAGCCACGTGGACATGTGGGGGAGCGGATGCCGCCACTTGTTCTGGTGGCAGTGGTGATGCAATTGCCTGAACTTGCGGCACCCCCACCTCGGGAGGCATCCCTGGCGCTGCTTGTGCCAACAAGGGACCTGACTGCTGTGGAGAAGGTAAGGTGGTGGAAGATTTTCCAGTGGTTCCCACTCCCTCCCTGCTTTCGCCACACGCTGGCAGGCTCTCACTGGATACAAACCTGGGCAAGCATGCCTCCACATGTCTGCATACACAATTTCCTCAGGATCCCACGGACTGCAACTGTTCACGTGGTCAAACAAAGACTCCACAGGTCCAACTTTCAAACGTGCTGAATATCAGCCAAACCATGTACTGTCTGATCTCCCTCCCTCCCCATTTCTCCATACTAAACTGAATCATCTTTTCCTTGGATTTCCCCCACCTTTGTGGATTCTCATCCCAGTGTTCCAGCATCCACCCCAGAGGACTGTCTCGGGGACTTCTGGTAACATCCTCCCGGGGACTTGAGGGATTTTTTCCTGGGTTTTCTTTTGTTCCTTGCTTTTTCCCAACCCCATTTTCTCAAGGAGGGTTACAAATTTCCTTAGCTTCTGTCGTTTTCCCAGGACTTTCATCTTGAGTCCTGATCCTTTTTCCAACGTCAGGTTTTCCGGCTCGCGAAAAGTCGCCAGCCTGACCAAGTCGGACAGTTGACCGCCCTGTCGACTCGTAGGTAGACTTTCTCACCCGTTTCTCCGGTTTCAGAAGGCGTACGAGTTCCTGGACCTTTCCAGGCTTGCTTCTCCCTTTCCAATCCCAAATGTGACCGGTTTTCCCCCTAGACTCTTCCCAAGCCCCAGGTCTCGTGTGTTTCAAACCAGAACCTCTCACTTCCCCCTTGACTGGCCGCTTCCTTTGCAGGATAGCGGAACTGCAATTGTGGGGTGCGCACTCGCTCCGTGACAATGTCATGTCTCACACACGCGTCTAATCACGCTCCACCCAACCCCGCAATACTTATGGTCCTTTTCCTGTGTGGAATTCTTCAGGCACATTTATTTTACAGATGAAAAAATCCTCGGCTCTCGGAGATCTCTCTAGATCTTTCCAAGTCAAGAATGGGCCCTTATCTCCTTTGGCTGTGGCTCTGTTAGTACGCGGCTCCAATCATCATCCATGGCTCTGGTCGGCAGTTTTTTGTGGATCTGACTGGTTCCAAAATCCGATTCCCGTCCAGGCCGCTAAAAACCAGCGGGGCGCCCCCTGGCAGGGAGAAAGGGTTCCTAGATCCCAATATCAGATCACGTTGGCCCATCACAAATTTGTTGTAAAGGATCAACTTGGTAGCCAAATTTATAAACAAATTTGTAAATTTATTAGATCAACAACCAAAAATATAATATTATAAAACTGCCACAGCCAAGACAGCGTCAACCCCAGACTTTGACGCTGGGTGAATTTGGGTCAGATTGACGTAGTGTCAGCGTCTCCCTAGAGTGTCACACCAACCGTTCCAGGTAGCCAGCTTATATACAGTTTATTCTGCCTGAAGCAGAAATGACCTAAGATTTCTGTACGTTCCTACATATGTATAATTGGGACTATACAGATTCAGTCCCATACAAAAGTCAGTTCATAGGTTCAGATGGCTGTCTGGGCTCCTCCAAATAGTCTTCTTTTCAGTTGTGTCTAGGACGTGCCATTCTTCGATGTAATCTCTTCCAGGTGCCATTCTGTGAATGTTCTGGACATTCCTGGGAAATGTTCGATGATCACCCAGGAAGGACTCATTCATTCATTAATAGTCATGATTTTATCTGGGCAAGTCCAGGAAATCTTTTGAAAGGAAAGCCCTGCTTCTGGCCATGGGGGTCAGAGACCTCCCTGAGATTGCTTGTGAATTTTGCAATCTAATATTTGAAGTTAATGCTGTGGTTGGATCTTTATAATTTTTATACAGTTTACAAAGCATGAATTATCTGTACTACAGGGGGATGTTCCACATGAGGATAGGCAAGACTTATTGAGTCACAAAATTCCTTGTACATTTGCTGTGCTGACTTTGGAGACCGCCTGCCCTCAGTGTAGATGGCAACATTTGTCTGCAAGTCTTGAGCCCAGTTGGAAAAATGCCATTACAATTTCTGGGACAGGGAAACCAAGGCACAGTACTGCTGGTGAATACCCATATGGTTTGAAAAAGCTTTCTGTCATCATGAGGCATATTGTGATTCCTACAATCTGTTATAATTCTCTGTTAGTCCACTGCTAAGCCTTTTAACATAAAAAGCATATAATGAATCAGGTCATTATATGCTTTTTATCTTTAAAGGCTTAGCAGTGCCTAATTCCCTCTAATTACAGAAAGCCATTACAGATTAAGCCACTTTCAAATATTTGAGAATGCTGACAGAGCTCAAATTTGGGAATATCTGCAATACTGATCTGCAAGAGTGACTAAAGCAAGTACTGGCACACATCATCTCAGGTGAAGACTTTTTCACTGGAAACAAATATTTTGAAGAAAGGCAAAAGAAGCAGTTAAGTGTATGCATCAAACATGAACAGACAGCACATACTAGCAAACAGCGTAGTAGGACTCTCCTGCAAAAGTAAGCACTTACAAGTTTTGACAGTGCATCTGTTACAGACATTTGCTAGAGAGAAGCTCAGCCCTACAGGATCATTCATTGGGGTCCATTGTGAGAAGAGAGAGAACTGCTTAGTCAGAAGAAGAGCAGGTGCAGAGTGTTCGTGTTTCTGGCAAGACACTGAGAAGTTTTTCTCATCTTCTGTGGTAACATCTGTGACTTCTCCCTGAGATTGCTTGTGAATTTTGCAATCTAATATTTGAAGTTAATGCTGTGGATGGATATGTTATTTTTATGCAACCCGTGAGTGAAAGAAGTTCAGAGATCATTTATTAATCGAAACATAAATTGTTTGTGACACTAGCCTTTTCATATCTGGGAGATTTTGAGATGTCCCAACTGAAATTCCCCTAAACACTTTCCTTGTTTTTGTTAGAGGTTTCATCAGCTCTGTGGGTGTTGAGTTTTTGTCTATGGTTGGTGCAAAAAGTGAGAAATACAAGTTTATTTTTTCTATCCTCGCACAGCCATAGTAAGTAAATATGGTCAGGCTTGTAAAAAAATCAAAAAACAAACAAAAAGCAACAAAATTGTTGGTATACAAAGTCTTGCTTCTACCCTCTGGCAGTTGCAGCTTGGAAGACACAGACAACCTTTTGAGGTGCATCTGGAATTGTACCAGGAGTTTATAGGTGCCATTACACATCTGGCATGCTCCTTTTCCCCTTTTTGCAGTGTCTGCTACACCTCACAGGCAAATCTTTGTTTACCTCACAAAAGGAAAAGTCATTGTTTTTCCTAAGAAGAATGAAAAGAACTTTTGTTTGCTCATTTAAAAGCAGAATTGCTAAATGACAGAGGTATGTTCTAGTGTTGGGATAAAAATTAATTTTAGCGTAAATATTGCACTTAACACTTTTTATTTTTCTTATGTAAGTAGTAATATACACATTCTACTAATTATAGCAGTGGATACTTTTTTAAACAGAGGGCATTCACAGTAATTCAGACTTGATTAAAACTAGAATTGCCTTTGAACTTAAATGCTTAAAAAAAGCAAAATTCTCAGAAACAGAGACCTAGAAATAGAGTGTGATTTATACCCCTTTTCCATCAGCACATGCACCAAAGTAGAAGGCAGGCTGGTGAGCTGCCATGCAGATACCTATGCATTGTACTCCCAAATTACACACCTTTAGAGATATTTGCCTGTGCAAACTGACCTTATCAAACTGAGCAGAGGCTTGAACTAGACATTCTCCTGAAGTCTCTTCTGACCTAAATTATGACATGATTTTATGCCAAGGGATAAATAGATGATTTTTCATATGGGACATGGCTTATGTGTTCAGATTTCACCTGGAGTTCTATTCAGGTTGAAACCAACTTCCAGAACTTCTCCCCTTTATCTGTTTCTTGCAAATACAGTTTGTATAAATAGGAATCAACAAGTAGGCTTCATGTGAGTGAGTAAGCATGAATGATGCTGAGTGAGAGTTGAAAGAAGTGATCTTTCATTATAGTTTTGAGGGATACTATGATTCACCCAAAACCCATTTGCAGGAGGAAACAAAGTGATACACAAACCCTCCACAGGTGAAATCCCATGGTGTAGCCACATACAAATTCACTATTACTGTCTTGCATAAATAGATCAATTTAGTCGTTTGATTTGCAAGTCAACACACCTCAACAGCAAAAATGCTAAACAGTGGTAAAGCTAATCCTGCAGGTAATTTTAAAGGAAAATAATTCTAAGTCATTTAAGCAGTTCAGCTCTTTCAGAGAGAAAAGGACATATGACTTCACAGTTTCACTGCCTTCTGCTTTTAACTCAGCCATAATAACCACTTCTCAGTTGGGAGGCTGCTACTAGTAACAGAACTGAAACAGATGCTTCTACCCTTTTGCCCTTTTTGTTGTCCAGCTCTTCACTTCCAGACTACTGTCTGATCACCTTCATATTTATCTGTCACTGCTGGGGCTTTGGGAAGGGGGACCTGAGATTAGGTAGTAAGCTTTTCCTCCAATTAAATTGTAAATATAGATGCTCTTTGCTCAAACATAGGCAGACACTAACGGACTTTGTCACTTCGTTGTTTACAGCCATCTTGGACCCCAGAGTGGAAGCTAAGCTTATATCCAGTCCGGACAAAGCTGAGGACTCTGAGAAAATGGTGGGGATGAGCTGCTCAGCAACAGGGAAACCAGCTCCAAAAATAACCTGGCACCTCCCCAGCATCCTGCAGCAGAAACCAAGGGAGTACCACATAAAGTTCAGCAACCAGACTGTGACTGTCATCAGCAATTTTACCCACACCCACTCCAAAATCCTTCAGGAGTACCCCAACATCCTTCTCTAAATGTGACCCCGGTGCTGCCCACAGACAGCCTAGAGCAGGATCAGTAGGTAACTCTGCTCCTGCTCTGGAGTAGGGTAGAAATTGGGAAGCACCTTCTGGGGTAGAATTAAAAAACTCCTCAGAGGGTTGGAAGGTGGGAAGAGCAGCTGTGGCTGGGCTTAGGAGGGATGGAGGAGGTGGATGCCATGAAAAATCCAGATGCCCTGGCCAATGGCACATAATGTCTTACTGCTCCTCAGGTCCCCTTACCCACCATGATGTGCCCCAGCCTCCCTGTCTCTGTGAAGGACTATTTGGGACAGGGTTCCCTGTCACATAACGTGACAAACCAAAGCATGCCAGCATTGGGTAGCTCAGAGGGGCTGGGTTCTACATGCCTGATCTTAACATCAGACCAAGCACAGGTCTGCTGGCAATGCTATTTGTGTGCATCATGCTAGAATGTGCTCCCAGCACTCTTATCCATCTTATTTCACCCCAGAGAATGGCCAAGGGATGCTTGAAATGGGTTTTTTTACTTCATGAACAAACTGAGTTCCTGCTGCTCTCCTCACAGGTCCAGACAGCAGCATGGCACCAGCCATTGCCATTGCACAAGTGTCCTGGTCCCCCTGACCTCCCTTCTCATTCTCACCTGCCTCTTCTACCATTGCCTCAGACACCTACGTGACCCAGAGAGAAACCCAACTTGGCCCTGCTGGGTAGGTCTGCCTTTCCTCAGGGTGCTGCAAAATTCATCCCCACAGGTCTTGGGGTTCAATACCATGACCTGGCTCTGCCCAGCCACACAAGGGCTGCCTGCACACTGCCCAAGCCAGGCTGAAACTGGGCTGGAGAGGGACACAGGAACGAGACCCCAGCCAGACAGCTGGGAAGGGGAAACCTGATGGTGTATAGCCAGCCTACAGGTGGCCAAGAGGGCTGGCAGCTAGAAAACATTCATTGTGCCAATGACAATGCATGCTGAAGTGGGAACATCACTCTACTATTATATTTGTGCACAAAATAGTTGTGTAAGCAGTGGCCAGACCCTTGTGTGGGTCTTCTGCAGCTCCTAAAATAACCTCCCTCAGCACAAGCAACACAGCTCACGAAGGCAGCAACTTTGAGGATGGGCCTCAAACAAAACATGGTCTTAGAGGAAAACCATGTCTCTGTGAGGGAAGCCCAGGGTGCCACACAGGGGCATGGGCTGAGGCACTGCTGGTTGTACACCAAGGCTATCCTAGTGCAAGGGGTGTAGGATCCAGGCTTGAGGTGGGGATAAACTGAAGTGGCATCATTTAAAAAAATCACAGTCCAGTTTTGTGAAGTCTCCTCATCCTCCTTGCTGTACATGCCTAGCATGTGCACCCTGGATTCTGGTGAACATTTTGGAGAAAAAGAAGCAGAGGAGGAAATGCAACATATGTCTTAGGTGTTATACTTCTAGGTCCAAGCTGAAGACTGCTGATGGGATTGCAAGGGGAGAACTTTAGTCACCCCTCACAAAGAGACACAAGGACTCGCGTGGCAATACAAATATCAAAGATCTTTACCCTCATACTTAAAACATCCATATATTTTGAAGAAATAAACACAACAACCTCTCTTTCATCAGGTACTTCCTGCCTGCACCTCCTGCCTGCATCAAGGCCAAGAAGTGCAGGCAGTACAGAGCTGCAATCAGGTGGGCTCCTGCGGTGGCCCACAGCCTTGGTGTGCCACTGAACACCTGAGAAGCTGCTGCCCCTCCACATGCAAGAGATAAACTCTTAAAATGGCACCTCAAGCTTCCAAGTAAATCTCCTGTGACTTTCTCCAAGAGAAATATAAAAAGGGGCAATTTATAATATACATTTATTTATTTTATTACACTATAATATTCTGTTTCATAAGAAAAAAAATGTAAAGTATTTATTTGAAACTCAGACTGGCTGTGTGGATCCATTTAGTGGAACTCATATTTTTGGGGGTTTTAGCATCGTTTATTACTCTTTGATATTTTAACATTGCAAACTCAAAAGCGGATAGGGGATTGTCTGAAACAAGGCAACACTTTGTAAAGTTCCTGGCTTGGAAAGTGTTGCTGATGGACCAAAGTAGCCCCTTACCAGGAACTGGGCTGCAGAAACCCTGCAGAACAGCTCAGCACACTGCTCTGAACTTCAGGTGTTGAACTTGTTCCGTAAAGGGCACAAGAGATCAGGCCAAGACTGCAACCAGCCTGAACTTATAACCCAGGTGCCAGGAAAAACAGGCTTCAAGCCAAGAGTCATGAGGAAGTGCCAAGTCCAATTTCCAGTAACTTCTCCTGGAAAGCAATGTAAAAGGCACATAGATGTTTCCTTCTTCTCTCTTTCTCAGGGCTTTTCACAGCACCCTTCTTAAAGTACCTGATCTATCACAGCTGCCTTGTGTTTCCTGGCATCCCACCCACCTGCAGGAGGAAGCAGGGCAATAAAAGGGCAGCTGCAGGTTAGTAGGATGTTGAGTGCATTTTGTATGTGTCCTGGTGTAGTGGCAGGTGAATGCAGTGGGGAGTAAGAGGCTGGTGGGCCTGAGGAGGTGGGTGCTTTATTTATTTCCATGTGGGCAGATAAGTACCAGTGCAGGGCAAGGAACGTTCCTTATTCCGACCATGCTTTGCTTCTAAACAGTGAGTCCGATCTGAGCTGTAATCTACTGTAATTCCCTGAATTGCACCATATGCTCATGAAGTCTTGTTGACTTTGGGAAGGAGAAATGAGCCCACCTGGCTCTTGCTGGTCTTGTGGGAAGCCACCAGTGCAGACTGCTTCCTTTCCTTCTGGCTTCCCGGAGCAAATGCGCGTAATCTGGTTTTTCCTCATCCATATATTTCAAATGGGCATTCCACGTGAATCACTAAGTTGTAGTCAAAAAGCCAAGTGAACTAAAATGAAAGAAAGTGAGTTGAGAATGAGTAAACCTGGTCTTTGCTATAAAATACTTCTTTTAAACCCCCCTAATGCCTAGAAATAGTACAATTGGTGAGTGAGGGGAAAGAGGAACTGGCTGCAGCTGTTGGGGTTTTTTTCTCCATTTCCCCCCTAACTGTCAAAGGAGGAAGTAATGGTTTGTCCAAAATTTTCCACCATTGCTGCTTCGTTTCTTCCTTGATGAGGGGAGAGGCCAGGGGAGAAGGATTTCCCCTGGGTTTGGAAAGCCCCTGGCACCCTTCTTGAGCAGGCTGTGTGGCCTCAGCCCTTGCCATTCTGCACAGTCTTCACTTGCAATTTAGAGCAGCTTATTTGCGTTTTAACATGAGGGTTCTGCTAGTGTTTAAACTAAGGTTTTGTTGGTTGTTTTGTTGAGTTTTTTTTAATTTCAAAAAAAAATCTCTTGCAGAAACAGGGAGTTTAGACATGGGTAAAGAAAAGGATTTCCTGAGGGAAGAGAGAAAGACACAATGCCAGTGAGAAATCTATTCAAATCCAGGAAAATGGCAGTGATTATCGATTATTGTTTTATACAAGCTGATCACCTGGAATGTGGGAAAGCAGGGCTTGGAGTCATGAAAGTATCTGTTTACATGTGGGTTTGCAGTTTCTTTTACTTTTTAGATGAATGTAGAAATTTTATGAGTTTTTAGAGTTTTCTGATTATGAGATGATAGGTCCAGCAGCTGGATTAGGGATGCAATGGTTACAAGTAAATTTCTGTACAAGATTTATTTTTCATTCATGATATTAGAATGAGAACATGATATCCAGTCACAGAACACTTAAAACCAATATGTGTACTTACCTTCATGCTCAACAAAGCCATCTACTAAGATGCAGTACCAGAAAATGGTGTGTGCTACTGCTGTGGTGTTTGGTTTCACATAGCAATGAAATGAATGCAAGAATACAGACTATGGATAATTAAGTGGCTGATATCTATGGGGCAACAAAAGAATATGAAATACATACAAACCATCTTTTGTGGAATAAACAAAAGTATGACTGATGGAATCAGAAGTTTTGACTATAAATGATGATTATAAGATTTCTTTGTAATTAGTTTGTGCTTGTCTGTCCTGTTACTTCTGTTAATAATTTGTAAAAATTCCTATATTTCAAATCAGTTTATGCAGATACTTAGTATTTGTTTTAATAAATGTGTGATTTTAATAAATGAGTGGATTTGATGCCCAACACCTTTTGCTTGTTGTGGCCCTGCATGGCTGTAGGTGGAGGTGGTAGGTGAAATTGGTGTGGAGCTTGAAATAAGAAAGAGAAATAAAGCTGGTAGGATGGAAGCAAATTTAAGTTAAATGGACTGCTTTATTTTTCTGCTTGAATACAAGTGATATGAAGCAGATTAACTTTGTAAGTAAATGGAAGCAGACCACATTTTAAAAATCAATTCTACAGGAATGTTCTGATCTAATACTGCCACCACCCCAAAAACATAAAAATAAAAAAGAAATCAACAAAAAAGCCCAGGATTTTGCCTGTTTTGAGTCTGGGCAGTTGTCAGTCTCACGCAACTCACCTTTGACCACTCTGTGCTACTGCATTTTGTCCAGCCTCAGGACAAGTAGTGTTCATGCAGAGTGTTATAAATAATCAATTCAGCAGCTAAATTTATAAAAAATAATTTATAAATTTATTAGATCGACAACCAAAAATAGAATATTATAAAACTACCACAGCCAAGACAGCGTCAACCCCGGACTTTGACACTGGGTGAACTTGGGTCAGACCGACATAGTGTCAGCATCTCCCCAGAGTGTCACACCAACTGCTCCAGGTAGCCAGCTTATATACAGTTTATTCTGCCTGAAGCAGAAATGACCTAAGATTTCTGTACATTCCTACATATGTATAATGGGGACTATACAGATTCAGTCCCATACAAAAGTCAGTCCATAGGTTCAGATGGCTGTCTGAGCTCATCAAAATGGTTTTCTTTTCAGCTGTAGCCAAGACATTGCTTGCTTTTCAATGTAATCTCTCTCAGGTGTTGTTCTGTAAATGTTCTGGACATTCTTGGGAAATGGTCGATGATCACCCAGGAAAGACTCATTCACTCGTTAATGGTCATGATTTTATCTGGGCGAGTTTGGGAAATCTTTTGGAAATAAAAAGCCCTGCTTCTGGCCATGGGGGTCAGAGGCATGGTTGGATCCTTATAATTTTTATACAATTTCCAAAGCATGAATTATCTGCATGATATATACTACACAGGGTATAATTTCTCCTAACTGATGGAAAAAGGGCAAGAGGGAATGATACCTTCTTGCTTGCCTCTCACTTAGATAAAGCTGGTTCTGTTTTATGTGTCGCTCTTTATAAAGCAAATGTAGCCTGCATCTCTCAGCTTTGGGATCCTTTGACCCTGACGTTAGCCAGTTTGGGTTAAGATTTTAACTCATATAAGCATCCTTTTAAACAGCTGAGATAGATGAAATAAAGGTTCTTCAGGCTGCATAAAATGTCCATGTTTTGGCATGCCAGGCTATTTCAGAGACATATAGTGTTGGTATTTTTCTCTGCCTAGATACTGGGTTCCTGGTTCTAAGAGAGCAGTAAGATGGAAGCAAATTTGCTCCAACAGCTCTGGCTGAAGATGTGACTTTGAAAAGTAGCTGAAATGTTTGTCTTCGATATTTTACAGGCACTGGCTGAAATAGGAAGAATATTCTTCTTCTGAAACCAGTGCTGACAGAGGCATGAGACTAAGTTTGTTCAGTGAAAAGCAACTTTGTTTTGGTTATAGACCTTTGAAAGCATCACTTATCAATTCTCTGTTGTGTGACCCTAGGGAAATTATTCATCTAAATACCACACCAGTAAATTTTCTTATTATAGCAGACATGGAAGAAAATATAACCCATTGTTTTTCATTCAGTTTTCAGCACTGAGCCCCTGGAAACCAGCTGAAACAAGAGAATTTCACTAATTGATTGCATTTTTCTCTTTTATAAATGAGACTATTAAGCCAGGCAGATACAAATCAAGTGTATTTTTGTTTTCAGTCTCAGTACACCAGAAATTGCTCATGTTTTTGGAAGCCATACAAAGGGTCTTCTCATAGCTCTGCTGCTTTCGTCTTCAGACTTATAAAGCTATGTGTGAAAGGAGCACTGAATACTAGTCCAACTCTCTGTGGATGGACTCTGTTGTAATCTGCTGAACTTTGAGAAAAGCTATCTGAAATTTCTGGGACGTCTGAGAGGATCCTCAGTCTACGACTCCAAAAAATACAGAGTTTTAAATTCTCTAACCTGTCAGAAGCTGTGGTCCTTACCCTAAGGAAAAGGCAGTTTTGTCTAGTAAAAGAGCACTTGAAAGTGTACATGAGAGGTGTTATAAATGATCAGATCGGCAGCCAAATTTGTAAAAAAATTTTATAAAGATTTATTAGATCGACAACAAAAACAGAATTTTGAAAAACCACCACAGCTAAGGCAGCGTCAACCCTGGGAGTCGGTGCTGGGTGAACCTGGATTCATCTGACAGAGTGTCAGCATCACCGATGTAGTTCACCCAGACTGCTTCTTGCAGCCAGCATATATACTGTTTATTCTGCCTGAAGCAGAAATGACAGAAGACTTCTGTATGTCCCTTCATATTTATAACTGGGACTATACAGATTCAGACATATACAAAAGTTAGTCCAGAAGTCTAAATGGCTGTCTGAGCTTCTCAGGATAGCTTTCTTTCATGTGTAACAGGGGATGTCACCAGTTTTGATGCAATCTCTCCAGGTGCAGGTTCTTGTCAGTGTCTGACATTCTTGGGAAATTGGTGCTTATTGCCCGGGAAGGTCTCATTCATACATTAATGGACTTGATGTTATCTGAATGATGTTTGGGAACTACCTGCATATGCTTCGCTCCTGGCCAGAGTGGTAGAAAACTTGATTTTATCTGGACGATGTCGGGAACTGATTGAATAGAAAAAAAAATCTGCTCTTGGCTTATGGCATATGTTGGATCTTTACAATATTTTATACACCTATATAGCATGAATTATCTCTATCATATACTACAGAGGCTAAGATGAAAGCCTTGCAGGAAAAAACCCTACACTTCTTAGTATAACAAAAAAGGCAAAAAAAAAACCCAACTTTTTTTTTTCCCAGTCAGAATATTTTATTTGATATTATCCTTTAAGTAAATTACAGAAGGCCTGGGTCTCATTCTAAACACCCAGGCTTAAATTTCAGTTTAAATAAATCAATTTGCCTTGAGCCTTCCTTGTTTTCAGGAATTTAGCTATTTTCATAAAGGAGATTGCTTGTGAGTTGTGGCAAAGCACTGACACCTGCTGGTATCTCCACACTGCTCTCCTGATGGAAAATCATTTGCTCTTGTTTGTGACTCCCCAGTGTCAGGTCCAAGGGAGGAAAGAGGACTCCAGCGTTGCCATCCAGCATGGTGTCTGGCAGGCCTCAGAGGCAGTGATCCACAGGCAGCACTTCCCTGCCCACCATCCTTTTCCTGCCAAAGAGCAAGGGATTGGGGTCTGTCGGGGCCTGTGTCCCCTTGTTTCTTCCCTCTCCATTAGACACCTCCCATACATACAAGGAAGATTGCAAATTCACACCTTGAGAGTGGCAAATACTTTTAATAGCTCATAGCAGAGACTGGCAGGATGGGGTGAACAAGGGATATCACCAGACTTTGCCGATGGAGAGAAAGAAAATCAAAGGAAGAACAAAGTGGCCCCTGTTCTGTTTCACCTCTGGCAACCAGTGTTGATCAATGATTGACAATGGTGCTACTGACTGGCCACTGAAGAGCTTTCTGAAAAAAGAAGACAATCTTCTGTAGTCCCTTTAGGAAAGAGATGAGTTTTTCTGGGCAATTGCTTTGCCCCACAATGATCTTCCTCCTGCTCTTCTGGGCTGAAGAAGAGCCTGCTGCTCTGTGGAGGCTGCCAGCGAGTGGAACCAGCAATACGTTTTCCCCACCCCAGCTTAACTCTGGAGAACCACCACCTTTCGTAGCAAGCAGAGAGACATGGATACTTTGCTCACTGAAATATACAACTTGGTGACTGGGACAGTAGCTAGTGGGCATGAGTCAGCAGCAGCCAAATTGGGTAAGGCTTGGTCACAGAGGGTACAGGGCACTTTGCTCACAAGCCATATGATCTGCCTGTATATTCCCTTTCTTTGTAGTATTGCTGAACTCCTCGGCACAGGGTATGGAGCAGGTTTGTATTTCCAGTGAACATATCCCGGTGGTGCACACTTCTCTGGGGAGAGGCTTGAGCAGGGCATATCCCTCTGCAGCCCTTCATGCTGCCTCCTGGCTGCAGGGAGCCCTAGGCTGCTCTGCCTCCCCACAGCCCTGCAGGTGCTGGCAAGAGGGAATCAGGGGTGCTCTCAGGGGTGAGAGCTGTTTTTGCTGGGTGGTTGCTGTGCTTGCTAAAGAGCCTTCCTGCCCTCTGTTCCCATGCTGCCTTCCTCTTCTCAATGGAATTGTACAGCAGAGGATAATGATATGATGGCCACCTGTGACAACAGGGTGTCTGAGGTCTCCTGGTGTGCCCCATGACCCCGTGGTGGAGTTCCTTATTCCAGTGTTCTGCAAGATGAGAACAATGTGACTGGATGTTTCAAGGCACTATGGCCTTCCCTGAGTCAATTGCTTTTCCTCCTGCCCTGATTTGGGGGGTTGCTTTGTTCCTAGTTTTGAAGGAACCCATCCAATCTGATACCATCATTGTAGCTGCACCTTGGAGGAAAGTTTCTATCGCAACTTCACGCTCTCAATGGATGTTTTGTAAGTTATCTGGCAGAAGAGAATTGGGACTTCCTTCCAGAACATGGCCACCTACAACCCAATACACGGGCTGAGGCTGATAGGGTCATTTCAGAAGTAGGTGTCTTTCACTAGAGCAATCCCAAAGGCCTTAGCTATCACCCTCCAAAATCTCACACTTGAATATGACTCTTGTTACAGATGCATTTTCAATGTGGTCCCCATGGCTCCTACAGCAAAGAGATACACCTCAACATCCAAAGTAAGTTTTCCACTAACACTTTCTCTCTTTCTGCACTCAGTTTGGGTCTGATGTACTCAGAAGATGGGGATGTTGTTATACTATCCACTACATGGAGATTTTCAATGCAGCAGAATCTCCTTGGTGGGTAGTGTCCAGATTGCCATACCAGAATTATTACCTAACCAACTGTCCTTTTGATTGGACAGTATATGACAGGAATATTAATCAATTACCTTATAAAAATTGTAGAATCACTGTACCACGTGTGGTTTTCACCATATTGCGTACCTGAAAGCTTTCAAGTAAAGATTTGCTTTCATATTCTCTTTAACTTTTTTTTTTTTTTTAAGATCCTTTCTATTTTCTAGGCAACACTTTCCTCAGGGGAAGTGAAGGCCTTGTACAGAGAGAGGAACCCACTCAGCTTTGACTGTAAACCCACCACAGAGTGTAAAAAGCATCTTATCTTTTTGTTGCCAGAAATCTCTGAGCTCACAGTGGAATTCCATTCCCTCCTGCCCGCTGAGGGTCTCCTCACAGCAGTGTGCTCAGCAATAGGAAAGCCTGCCCCCAACATCACATGGCTGGATGACAGAGGCCTGGAGGAGAGGCCTCAAATACACTACATCCAGAACATCAACAGAACAGTAACAGTGGCAAACAGACTTACCTTCTCTGCCAGCCACCTCCATGCCTTGTTCTGCCTCCTTGACCACTCACAAGGAAGAAAAATAAAGGCACTTCACCTGGAAAAAGGAAGGGAAGGTGGGCTGCAGTTGTGTGGAGATGTGTAACATGTGAGGAGTTCTTAGGGAAGGATGTGCAATTGTGAGAGGGCAGCTTGTACTTACACAGGTCTTGCTAAACTGCTTTCTGTGAGGTCAGATCTCATGCTAGATGAAGATTTTAGGATTTGAAACTTTCCAGAAGATTCCTCCCTGTGGTCCCTTTGTGGGGGCGGGGGGGGATGTGTGCATATATAGATGGAATAAATATCTACATTTGTGCATACACAGTATGTCTACACTTCTACAGATTTATGTAGAGCAGCAGTACAGACATCTGGGGGATAACAGCAGAGCAGGCTCTGTTTCCCCAGACAAATTCTGGGGAAAAACATTTCACATAGAATATCTCAGTGGAGGATATGTGTCAGAAAGGATGGGACACTTCTCTTGTGATAAGAAACAGAAACACAAATAGATCAAAAGTTCTGGGTTTTGATACAGCCTGATACCAGGGAAGTGTGAGACATTATCAGTATCTAAAATCATTAAATAATCCTTCATCTTTGGTACACTTATATTGCTACACTGTTCCTTTCTCTTCTTCAAAGAATAAATGAGCACAAAATTCTGAATGCTGCAGTCTTGGTCCCAGACCCTGGAAGAGGACTGCAGAAACATACTGGTATCACTTCCTGTTCTGTATGAACTTACTGATTTCTTTTGTAGATGTTCAGAAGACCACAGTCATCATCACATCGATATTAACAGCTGCGCTCTTCTCACCGGTCTTGATATATTGTGTCATGAGACTAAATAACTGCAGAAGGAACAAGTAAGAATAGTTTCCCTTTTCTTGCAAATGTGGTGCCTTGTCTCTGTTCACCTTGCAATTTGCCTTTCTCTTTCTTCTTGGTATTTTTATATATCTCTTCTGGAAACCCACCCAGCTAGTAACAGCATGTTTAAAATAGCACAGTTCACTCTAAATGACAAGGGGTATACTACGCATCCTGTGACTAATTGATGGTGTGGTTTTTTTCCCAGCCTGAAGACACACAGTGCACCCAGTACTCTTGCAAAGAAGACAGGCTTACAGCAAGACCTAGGTGAGAGAGCCTCTCTGAGCCTGCACACACCAAAAGACCAACACATCCCTTACCAAAACGAGATAACACAAACACCCAAGGCTTCTAGTGATTATTCACATCCTCCATTAGGGGTCTCTGTCCTGCCGTGTTTTTGCTGCACGGGACAGCCACACTGGGTGGATGACACAACATGTGTCCCATGTGTCCCTCTAGCAATGATCAGGAAAAACTGCTTAATGTTTTGCACTGCTGCCCTGGAAGGTGCAGCAGAAAAGTTAGTCAAAGTTGTTTAGGTGCAAAGGCATGGAAGTGGCACTGGAAATGTTCAGGAGGACAGCTGAGATGTCCCTTCTGGACAAGGCCAGGGAGCCCTACAGAGCTCAGGTGCTTAAAGAGCAGTCTCACACAGAAGTTCCCCCACAGGGGTCTGCCCTGCCCTCCTCCTGGTGCAGACTCAAAGGTGCTTCGGAGGGCTGCTGGCATCCACAGACAAAACAAGTAATTGGTCACAAATGGGAATTTCTCCCACTAGACACTCTGCTCTGACCTCCCATGTGTTTCCTGTTTTCCCTGCAAGTTTGTGGTGCTCCTGTGCTGTAACTGGGAACCTGTTGTGGTTTGACACTGGCCAAATGCCAGGCTTATCCTCTCCTGCTACAGTTGGGCAAAGGTGAGGGAAAAAAATTACCACAGGTCTCATGAGTCAAGATAAGGACTGGGAGAAAATGGGTTCAAGTTAAAAAGTATAAGATAAATTTATTAACAGAGTCAGAGGAGGATAATGAGAAGTAAAATAAGCCTTTGTAAAAGCCTACCTTTTTCCTCTCCAGCCCCTTCCTCTTTTCCACTGACAGCACAGGGAAACAGAGCCATGGGAGTTTTGGTCTGTTTGTCATCTAAACTCTTTTTCTGTTTGCTCAGGGAAAGCTATGCCATGGGATCTCTCCCATGGGATACAGTTCTCTGAGAAATTTCTCCATCATGGTTCCAATCTCACAAGTAGTTTTTGTCCAAAGCTGCTGCCATGTGAGTCCTTCCCATAGGCAGGACCGTGGAAAATGTATTATATGATTGGCTTTTCGCAAATATTAAAATGAATATTATATGTGTTATGTTAATAAGTTATGCTGTATTAAATTTTCTTAAGTAGTGTGTTAAATATAGTTTTAGGTTATAACATAATGTTAAAATAGAAACTATGCTATGTAAGATAATTTTTTTAAGAGAGGATTTGCACCGAGATAGCAGCCACAGGACACCTAAATCTTTCAGAGAAAAAGAATTTATTGCTCTCTTATTGAGTTCTTCCTGCTTCGCTCAGCCCTGAAGATGCCATTAGGATTCAGAGGAAGAAGCTGACACTGACCAGACAGAATCCTTTGTTTGAATGGAATTTATGCATCATGCATGAGGTGTATGAATATGCAACAGACTATTGCTTTTAATGGTTAATCCTGTGTCCTTTTTTGGGCTTATTTTGCCCAGAAAGAGGTACCCAGACTGTCCGTAACGCTTTGTTTTTATTGTCTCATATTGTCCTAAATCCTAATTGTCCAAATTTTTATTACTTTAATTATATTACTATTTTAATAAGCATTTTATTACTATTAAACTTTTAAAATTTTGAAAACAAGTGATTGGTGTTTTTCACAGGACAGTCCTCCCAAAACTGCTGTGGTGTAGTCCTCCCTAAACTGCTGTGGTGTGGATCACTCACCCACAGGGTACAGTCCTCTAAGGATAGCCTGCTCTGGTTTGGCAACAAGACCCCTCTTTCCCTATCTCTGGAAGCGAGGGCTCTCTCTCTCCATTCAGGTTCCAGCTGGACCACAGCTTCCTCTGGCATCCAACCGCTCCAGCATGAGCACTTCTCCCATGGACTGCGAGTAGATCTCTGCATCCCCTGTGGACCTCATGGGCTCCAGGGGCACAGTTTGTTTCACCATAATCCTTGCCACAGCCTGGAGAAGAATCTCCACTCTGACACTTGGAGCACTGCCTCACCATCTTTTTCCACTGACCTTAGTGCTGCCATGTTGTTTTCTCTCACATGTCCTCACTTCCTCCTCTTTGACTGGAAGAAACATTGCTGCCCATGGGCACCATTGCCAAAAAGTTCCACCAATTCAAAGATTCCTACAGGATCCTGCAGTGCCAAGAGGTCAATTTCATCTAGGCTCCACGTCAGGGAGTCACTCGCCATGTTTTCACTGCCGGCCATGCAGCCCCGCCACCATCGTGGGCAGTGACGGTTGCTGAGGCACTGGTGCTATTTCATGCCTTTCCTCATGTGGGATGCTGGAAAAGGGAAGCTGCCATCGCCACCCCTACCCTTCTGCCCGCAGTGGCTGGCTAGGGGTGGCCAGGCAGGTAAGGCTCACTGCAGGCCACCGAGATGGCGACAGCAGTGGCAGCGCATCGCTGCATGCTGCGGGCATGGCCACAGTGACAGTATCTCACAACTCCTAGAAAAAACTGCACATGTGCTGTTTTGATTTTCTTCTTAAATATGTGATCAGAGAGGCATTACCAACCTCTCCAATTGGGCCTCTCCAAATGGTGCTCTGTCACCATCTTCAGAGCCATCAGGGATTGGCTTTGTCAGATATGGTGGAAGCTTCTAGCAGCTTCTTGCAGAAGCCACTTGAGTGGCCCTCCACCACTACCAAAAACCAGGCTGTGCCAAATCAACACAGAACCCTCTTGACTACTCATCACTTCTCTCTGCCGATTAGTGTAGAGCTCTGTAGTGATTACCACACAACCGGGCTGGTCTCTTGCAGAAGCAGACACCAGGCTCCACCCTTCACAAAAAACCCAAGAGAAACCTGGGATCAAGAAAAAGTTGGAGGCACTTGTTTTCAGAGGAAGGAGAGAACCTGAACACCAGCTTCCAAAGTGAGTTGAAGAGTAGACCTGCTGGGTTATCCATAAAGCAGCTTGGCTGCAACAGTGGGTGAGGGAGTTCAAGCGATACCTCAGCCCAGCTGCTCTGCAGCCCAGCAGAGGAAGGAGAGACACCAGCCATCTCCACAAGCCCAGAGGAGCACAGGGGCCCATGGGCTGGTCAGGAGCCCATGCTAAGGTCTCAGGAAGGGGCAGCTTGCCCAGGCCCCTCCCAGGGATGTCCCAGGAGATCCTAAGCCCTAAGGACTATGTGGGAAACCCATCCAGATGAGTTCATCAGTGGATCTTTTGAACTCATGGTGTCACTGCCTAAGGGCTATGGACAAATGATGCTATGCAAATGAAGAGCATTTGGGAATTGCACCCAACTGTTATGGGAGTCTTAGGGGAGGGGACAAAGGTGAGAAAGGGAGGAATCAAGGGCATCTGGGAATAAAAAGCCTGGGAAAATGGATGGATGAAGGAATAAAAGGGTCTGGTTTCATTTATGCAGGAGGCTGGTCAGCACACTTGTCTGGACTGGCCCAGTGCTCTGTCACCACAGTCTGTCCTGTCTCCTCATTAAACTCCATTTCTAACTCTTTTCTTGGGTGAGAGACACCCCAACTGGTGTGCATGTTTGTAGGGGGCCCTGAAATCAGCAGCCCTGAACCAGAACCAGAGGACCTGTGGTTGGCTGAGGTACTTGGGAGGTACAGATTTCATGATACGGTCACTACATGTTCCCTTCTAATGTGCATACAATCACCTTTGTGTCTTTGTTCTTCTCTGGGTTCAGGAATTTATCAAGGCCTTGGTTCAGCAACATTCCACGTCAGTTAGTAACATTGGTTCCTCCTATTACTATCTCGTCTCTGTCTCTGGCCTTATCTCTTATGAGTCTGTTTGTAAAGCCAAATTCCTCCCATTCCTTTCAACGAGAAATGGGAACAGCAGCCATTTGGTAGTACTCAGGAAAGCAGCCAAACTGCCCAAATTCCTCTGGCAAATTGTGCCCAGGGTTGCCTTTTCACACAACAGGCTTTTATGCTGCTGAGCTTCTTGGTGAATGGACCTTTAGAAAGTAACCTCAGGCTTCTTGGCCAACGGACCTTTAGAAAATAGGATCAAGTGATGTTTTAAGCAAGCATTGCTCAGCATTAAAGGACAATCATTCTTCAAACTCTGAAAATCCCATGCTAATTCAGATTGCCTTGAAATCTGTTATATATGTGGGTTACAATGAGGGCTGCAACTTGGTATTCTGAAATTATGTGTCATTATCTTTTTTTTGTTTGTTTTTTTTGTTTTTTTTTTGGGTAGAGAATTTACCTGTGTATTTTTTCATGGTTGTCGTCAATGCATGTGTGCTCTTCCATTGTGGTTTTGATTGGAAGCCATCAAATGTAAGTGTATAAGCATAACACAAGATGATGTTTAAATACTGTTTTACAAAGTTAACACTTTTTACAGGAAAGTGGAAATTGTGGAAAGAAAATATGCAGGGTCAATACTGAGAGAGAGTAACCAGTGGTACTCCAGCCAAGTGGTTCAGAGACTGCTGAAGCAAGGGAAGAGGTATGGCCTCACCTCCATATTTCTTGGGGGGGTTGGGTTTAGGTTTCTCAGTGAATTTCTTCCCCATCTTACCAGGAAGATGCTGGAAAGGGGAGGGGGCAGTTTTCTCAGTGAATTGATAGTGATTAAAACACAAAGGGAGGTGGCTAGTAGCTCTGGCATTCCAATGGAATCGTTTAGGGGTTTGGGAGTTTTGAATGGGGGCATGGGCTCCCCCCCTCACAGTTTGGGAAGATGGGTGTGAGAAACGAGGCTCACATTTTAAAATTTTTAAATTAATAAGGGATAAAGCAAAAATAACAGCGCTGTGTGTGTAGCCATAGCCAGATGCACACAGTTAACTATAACAACTCTTATATACTTTTTCATTGCATTGGTCAAATGCATATTCATAAAGATTATACATATACATAACTCCTCTGAGTTTGCATGTTCCGGAAATTCTTTAGCATCGTTCCAGGAATTCTTTTGTTTAGCCCTGACCTCATCTTAAGAGTACAGTAAGTGTACTATAGCACCACAATGCAGATGTGATTTTGAGATATTTTATAATATTTTATAATATTTTATCTTATTTTATGATATTTGATTTTCTCACAAGGTCCTGTAATAGATGAGATGATTGACTCTCACAATTAAAAGGTAACTATCATGTATATATGTTAAGAGAAGTTCTATAGATTTATAGTTATGTTTTACCCCCTTGCATTGCTATCAGAGGACAGCTTGGGTTTGGGACATTTGGGAGGGTTGACTGTCACAATGGCAACATCTGACCTCCAATCAAGATTTAAGGAAGTAAACTTCACCACTGGACAGCGAAGAAGGAGTCGATAGACAGAACTTTCTGAGGGGCTAAAGGGTTAAAAGGTGAAACCTCCATTGTGTGGTTGAGCACATGGTGGGAAAGATCCTTGCTCCCGTTGCAGCAATATTTTCTCTATTCAGTCCTCTGTTATGTTTTTGTTATGTTTCTTCTAAATTTTTGGAAGTGAGTAGCATTTCTCACAGTCCCCTGGTCTGTGGTTTTACAGTTATTGATAGCCAAAGAGTCAGTGGTAGATTCCTCCTTGCTCTTTTGGTGCTATTTGTTCAGTTCTTTTCAATGTTATATTATCATACAGACATTTTAGCATTTTTACAAGTACTTTCAATCAATATTAGCTATTTTACTATGGTTAGTTAGTTAGTTAGTTAGTTAGTTACAAAAATAAAGGCATTAGTTATTATTTCACAATAACAATTACTTCCACAAAAGTTAATGTTATAATACACAGCACAAAGCCTCTATTTTAATATTTTGCAAAAGCCTAAACTATATATTATCACAATAAAATATACAATCTATGCAGGGATTAGGGCAACCATAAAAGGCTGACAAATTATATTAAAAGCAGTTAAAAAGAGATTACAAACTCTACTATATCAAAATATTTTGTAAAAGCCTATATCTAATAGCAAAAGCCAACAATTACATGTTTGTTTAGAACACTAGTGTTATAAATGATATAACACTAGTGTTATAAATCGGCAGCCAAATTTATAATAAAATTTAACAAAGATTTATTAGATCGATAACAAAAATAGAATTTCAAAAAACCACCACAGCCAAGGCAGCATCAGCCCCGGGAGTCGGCACTGGGTGAACCAGGATCCGACCAAAAAAGTGTCAGCGTCTCCCCAGTGATTCACCCCGACTGCTTCATGCAGCTGGCTTATATACAGTTTATTCTGCCTGAGGCAGAAATGACCTAATGTTGTGTCCCTTCACATGTAGAACTGGGACCATTCAGATGCAGAAATATATAAAAGCCAGTCCTGAGGTCTGGCTGGTTGTCTGAACTTTTCAGGATAGCCTTCATTCACATGTAGCAGAATGGCCCGGTGCTTGAGCTGGTAGATGCAATCTTCCCAGGCGCAAGTCCTTGTGAGTGGCTTAGACATTCCAGGGAAATCAGCAATCATGGCCTGGGAAGGTTTCATTCATATGTTAATGGACCTGATATTATCGTAAGGTTTTCCAGGAACTAATTGAATAGAAATAAGACTCTGCTCCCAGCCAGGGTGGTCAAAGACATAATTTGGATTTTATACACATATATAGCATGAATTATCTCTACCATATACTATACTAGGGATTTTGTGTGAGTAGTTTTGGGCTCCACCTGAGACTTCGGGGGGGAGGGGGGGGGGGTGGGTCCTTCCCCCCTTTCTGCCATTTCTGTGGATCAGAGGGAGCGGTTGCGCAGTGCTGTGGGGCATTTGTGGTGCTGTAGAACAGTTGTGCATTCGGCTCCAGGACATTGCTACACTGCAATTCCGCACTATGGTTGAATCTGCCTGCTTCCCCTGCTTCTGCCAGCTGCTCCTTGGTAGTGCGGAGATCGAACGCTGCCCCTGACTTGGCACAAGGAGCAATTTCTTTCCTTCCCTCCCAGTGCCGGATGAGGGGATCATGGTACACTCTCTGTCTCATCCCCTGCCAACCATGGTCATAACTACACCAGAGGGGAAACACAGTGCTCAGCAGGTGTGAAACTTCTGTTTCTGTGGTGTTGTCTGTTTGCTCTCTTACACATCTACATGTATATATATATTCTAGTAAAGAACTGTTATTTCCTTTCCTATATTTTTGCCTCAAAGCCCTGTAATTTCTAAGTTACAGTAATTTTGAAGGAGGGGTCATCTTTATATTCCAGGAAGATTCCCGCCTTCCTTGGCAGACATTTGTCTTTTAAACCAAGACACTGTGTCACCAAAAGCTGGGAAATAAATTCTAGAAGCAGTAAGCTAGGTTACATAGCAAACAATAACTAATTCCTAATAACAACAAATCACAACATCATTATAAACATCAGTTTATTCATAATGATATAACTTGTTTGGTAACAAATTGCCCCTTTGAGACTTTAATATAATTTCTTCAAAGTCTCATATTGACTTATTGTATTAGCCTAGTCTATACAGCAGTATGTATTGCAACAAGTGATCAAGAGCATAAGAACAGCACAATAAGTACAAAGAGTTGTTTTAACCATCCTAAACTGGGGAGTCACAAGTCTACTTCTTGCACCTTCACACAAGTACTGATGGTTAGTCCCTTCCACTTTTCTTGGAGAGGCTCCTCAGTCCAGGTTTCGAGGTAGTCTCCTGGTTGGTACAGATGAGCTGTGATGTCCAGTGTTATGGATGCTGCCAGCACAATGTATCTGTGGACAGAAGACAACACCTGCCCACAGGATTTAATATATTCTGTCAGACTCTGGTTCACTCTTCCTACTTTCACACTAAATTGAGGTCTCCACGGAGTGTGCAAGCCCCACTTTACCCCTAACATTTTAGCTGGGCTTTTGCTATTTCAGCAATGATGTGAACCTCTGTCTGGTGACATTCCCATTCATACTGCAAACCTCAGGACAATCTCCTTCACCAAATCTTTACTAGCTTTGTTAGCGCACTAAGAAGAAGTTTCTGGCCATCCTGAAAAAGTATCTACAAGTACCAATAAATACCTGTGGCCCTTTTACCATGGCAGCTCAGCAAAACCTATTTGCCAGTAGTCTCCTGGACAATTTCCTTTCTTAACAGTCACAGGGGTGTGTAGGTGTCCTGGTTTGAAAAGGAAGTGAGTTTTTTGGGAGTTTGGTGGTCAAACTAATAAGTGCTGAGATTTGAATATTGGCACCTTGTGGCCACTGAGGATATGGATATACTTCTGAGAACACAGGGGGTTAAAAGCAGAGAACTCCCAGGGGGAAGCTCTCTTGGTTCCAGTAGGTGAAAGAAGTCACATCTCCCCTGCCCAGCTGCGGGCTGGGTGGGGGAGGGGAAGCTATGCAGCTGGGTGAGGTAGGCCAAGGCCTTAGACTGAGAAGTGAAGGCACCTGAAAGATGAAAAAGTAGAGGAACACTGAGACGCATCTGGCAGCACCCCCGCCCCCCCAAGAGAAAAAGGGGGAGAGGGCCTGTGCCTGTATCACCTTGAAATTTGCTATCATGTGCCAGCAGCACGGCACCTGAGAAGGAGTAGGGGGGGCAGTGAGAAGGTGCCCAGCAGGGCAGTTGTGGGAGTTCTGGGCAGGCACAGCCAGAGATTTTAACCCTTTTCTTGGATGACAGAAACTGTACAAATGCTCATCCTCCTGGAGCTGAATGAGAAGAGAGATAGAGATGAAATAGGAAGAAATGAGCCAGTGTGATGAAAATCCGAGCAAAGTGAAAGATGTCCGAGAGAATTTGAGAAGAATCCTAGGTGGGAAGAGATGATGGAGTGGTCTTTAACTGGATTTTTCTTGTATAGCTATAGACAGAACTATTTTTTCTGTGACACAGAGACTGCATTTAGGGGGAGGCAACGGCTTGGAGCCAAGAGAGTGCGGTGTTGTTATGTGAAGGAGTGGTGTGAACAGAGACAATGGTGAGGAAGGTGGCAGTGCCCTCGATCTTCAGTGAAGAGGAAGATCTCTGTTCTCAAGACTCCTTGGCCCCAGGGAGTGAATTTGGGAAGGACAGGTGTCCCAAAAGTGAGAAACAGTGCTTTATTTTAGAACTGGGCAAAGCATCCTTAAAAAGAGAACCCTAGAAGCAGCTCCAGTCCATGTGCAGTGGTGAGAGCACTGTACATGGAAGATGTCACGATGGCAAATGTTCTCGGGGTGGTGCCACATGTGACATAAGAAACACACAAGGTTTCAACTGTGTTTCCAGGGGAAGCCTATAGTACAAGAGGGACTCCTCTCTTCTTGATGAACTGAGAATTGATTATCTGAAGGGTAGTGACAGACTGAGAGCTGATTATCTAAGGGGTGGTGACTGAATTGAGAATCCAAGGTTTTGTCATACTGTGATGTACTGGAAATTTGGTGGGGGGAGGAAGAATGTTTTGTAAAGTTTTCATTCTGAGTTCTGTGTGTGTTTCTTTTTACATATAGTTGTAGGTTAAAAAAGTTTTTTTCCTTTATTCCCAGGTTGGAGCCTGCTTTGCTCTATTCCTGGTCACATATCACAGCAGACACTAAGGAAAATATATTTTCATGGGGGCACTAGCATTGCACCAGCATCAAACCATGACAGTAGGCTATCTAATTTGATGTACATTGTTGTTTAAGTGTTTGGCACTTTTTAACAATGCTTTTTATGGAACCAGTTATTCTTATGTTCAAAATCTGAAGCTTCATTGCTTCTACCATGAACTCTATTCCTCAGGGAGTTACCATATGTCCTTCTCCTGAGATTTTCTTCATAAGGTGTTGGGGAAAAATGATTTGTTTGCTGCACGTAATCCACCATCCTTCAGGACTCTTGTCAGCATCTAACAATTCTGCCAATTTCTCATTCTTAGCCTGATTATCAGAAGCCTGCTTGTCCAAATGCTGTTATTTCTCAGGTAAGACCAAAAGAACATCCACACCAGCAGCTTCCTTGGCTCCTTTGTCAGCCAGGCAATTTCCAATATTTACTGGGGTCTTCCAGATTGATGAGCTTTACAAAGCATTAATGCAACTTTTCAAGGTAGCTGCACCCCCTTTAACAATCTCTGTATTATTTGTCCATGTTTCACAGGGGATACTGGGAAGTTTACGGGTTAACAGCCCTCTCTTTCCAAATAGCTCCAGGGGCATGGACCACTCCAAAAGCAAATTTTAAGTCTGTCCATATATTTACAATCTTATTCTGTGGGATCTCCAATGGTCTTGTCAATGAAATCAGTTCTGCTTTCTGAGCCAATGTGTTGGGGATTTTAGCTTTGGCTTCTATTACCTCATGCTGAGCTACCACTGAGTAACTTGGCTTTTCAGATTCCATTTTTCACAAAGCTGCACCCGTCCACAAAGAGTTCCCAATCCATGTCTTCCAAGTTCTGTATGTCATCTCAACAACAGTATACCTGTTCAAAGGCCTGCAAACAATCATGGGCCAGTTCCTTTCATAATGGGTCAGCTGTTAAGAACACTGCTGGATTCTAGTTAGTGACTTTTAACTCCAGGTTAGTTACTTTTAACTCCACATCATCTTATTCCAGCAGTACTGTCTGGTATGTTAACATTCTGCTTGGTGATGACCAGGGTCCTTCTTTTTGTTCCAACACCACTACAACTGTATAGGGCACAAAAACAGTCAGTTGCTGCCCCATGGTTAATTTTTTTCTCCTTCCTGGATTTGGAGGGCTGCTGCCACTACTGTCCTGGGGCAGGCTGACCATCCCTTGCTCTTCTAAGATGCCAGTTCTTGTGTCAATAGCTCCAAAGCCAAATGGAATTTTTCATGCATAAATAGTTCAAAAGGTTTACCAAGTCCAGTAGTTCCAGTGCAGGAGCAGTCAATAGAGCATGCTACAATTCCTGAAAGGCTTTGCTGCATTTAGGCTCAGCTCTTTTTTAGAAAGGGGCTCAGCATTTTGACAGATAGCCTCCTTTTTTTCCTGGTGTTGACTCCTTTGCCCATGTGGAATAGCAAATCTCCTAAACTGCAAGTACCCTGCTAGTTACAAGGTGACGCCTTTCCACAGTACCTGAGCTGGCACAGGCCTCTGCAGTGCTGCACCAATCCCTCAGCTTCAGGACAAACCCAACCAGCTCATGGTAACAGAGAAGTCTGCAGCCAGAAACTTGAATTTTTTTCTTTTTCAGACATAATTTGTACATTTAATTTAGTCAACAGGTCTCTTCCTAGTATTGGTATGGGACATTCAGATATATAAGAAAATTGAAAGGCTAACACAAATTAATCAATTCCAAATTTTAATGCTGAAAGAAAGACCAATTTTCCTTTTGCTCTGTCACACCAACACGAATTGTTTCTGACTAAATTTTCCTTTAGGCTTATTTAAGACTGAATACACCACTCCAGTGTCTACTAAGAAATCCCATTTGTCATTCCCAGTGTTAATGTACTCCCCACTGGTTTAGCTGGGGATGACACCTCCAGTCTCCATCACACATCTTCTACCAGTGGGAGCCTTCCAGCCTGATGAGGAGATTTGGGTGAAGTCCAGGGTCCACCAGGTCGTGTTTGTCCCTTTCCCCATAGATATTCCCATTTCCCATGGCCCTTCTCTTAACCAAATAGCACACAGACCTCTGTACTACTGTGCCTGTAATTCCTTCTCTGCCTCTCTCCCATGATGCTACCATCTCCCCCACCCCCCCCCCCCAGCTGGGCTTTGTTCTGCTAACACAGCTTTCGCTCCTAATTATTGTACATGTTCCATGCTGCTTCTAACAACTTACTCAGACCCCTAGGAATAACATATCCAATAATCACAGAGCTTCACAACTTTCTCTGGGTCTTCCCTACAAATTTGTGCTACGGGACTAAACCCTTCATGAGTTTCCAAACCCAAAATCCTTTCTTCTACCCCTCCATCAACTTGATCATTTATGCCTCTTCTGCCTGCAGCTGGAGGAAAGTCCCCAGCCTCCAACCTTATCTATTCTCTCAGCCCATCTTGTCCCCTTGTGGCCTCCATGAGTCCTCATGGCCCCTCTCTTCCACAACATACTTTATACAGCAGCAGCTGTATAAAAAGCACATTGTATTGGAAACAGCGTTTTCCAATGCTACAAGCCCAACAGCATTGCTAGCCTTTTTTCTTGATTTTTCTCTAAAGCTAAAATCACTTAAGGACCCCTTAATAACAGGTAACATTGTGTGTGTGTGTGTGTGTGTATGTGTGTGTGTGTGTGTGTGCGTAAAACAAATCTACATACAACACCTTAATAATTATGCATTCCTCAGCTCCTACCACCTGCTGCAGCAGGGACTGTAATTCCTGTGTGCCCCCCTACCATGCTTGTCTGCCCTGTTATGGACTTAGACTTTCACGACTACGGTCACTTTCTTCTTCTTCCAATTCCACACCTATTCCATGCCTTTGTCTCCCCTTTGTGCTCCTCTTCCTCAATCCAGCCTCCCTTTACACACGGATAAATTGACACTGAAATGGATTCCAGAAATTTTTTGTGCTTTTATCCCCACCCACATGGCTAACTCTCCCTACTGAGAAATCATGTGCAGTTTGCACTGGAGAAATTGGCAGGATCTCAAACTTTAAACAATTTAAACTTTACTTGTTTTATAGAAGTAAGCTTGAGAGAGAGGGATGTGGTATGATTGTGATCATGTGGTCGAATCACCAGCAAAATGACAGCTGGTGGCAGATCCTCTGAACCAGGTTAGACCTTCTATTAGACCCATATGAGCATTTGCAACTTGAAGATGCACTGCCTAAGCATCACGATTAAGGGAAATATGCTAATTGATGTGAGCAGAGCCAGAAGGGGGTTCAATCAGCAGAAAAGATGTTCTGATATAAACCTCCAGAAGATAGCATATCCTTCAAAACCTACTGTGTTTGCTTTTACTGTAATCTATGCCACTAACTCCATTCACCCGTTTTTTTTTTAATTTTTGCTGTTAAATAATGACAGCTTGGATCAGCTGTATCATATATTTGCCTTAAGCCTGTACAGGTTTTGCTGGCTAGTGGTTCAAATGGCTCTGCTTATAAGAGGTCAGTAATCCAGAAGTCAAGGAAAGAATAAAGAAATATATTAATAGTGGAATGTGTCCACCCAGAAGGCAGAGGAAAGAATGAAGAATAAATCTCATTCATGACAGAAGGAATTTTAAATTGCCTCTTCCACCAGCACACAGGGTGTATTACAGCTAAATAAATAAAAAAAGATGAACAAAGACCTCTCTGAATTTTTTTACAAGATCTCTCTACTTACTCTCTTTCTCACTAACTTCAAAGGATTTATAATACCGGAGAGTCCATGTCACCGTGGCTACCACCAGCTCTAGAAAACATAATGTACAAAGAACCTTGTAAAGTTGGTAAAGATTGCTGAGCTGAACCAGGTTCCTGTAAAAAGAAACAGCTGACATTAGAACACAGAATAAGGCAGAAGGGGATTTTTGTGCCTTGTTCTTCTTTAAATATAAATATAATTTGAATCTTCCACTATTGCTGGTTTGTCTGGAGTATTTTTCATTTCCTTCTGTCTGCCCTGAGGTTATCTCTGGTCTTTGCCTATGATTTCAGGATCATCCTTTCCTTGCTCAGCTCTAATTTATTCCCTCTCTTCCAAAGGAGCAGCCCCCTTGTTTTCCAGACCCTTTCATCATTTTCTTCTTTCTTCTCTAGGTTTCTCCAGACCACTGAACAAATAAAAACATTTGCCTAAATACAGTATTTTCCACCACAGTAGATGTGAGTTACTATATCACTCAAATCCCCCCAAAGTCCCCTTTATTTTAATGAAATAAGAGCAGGAAGGTATCACTGGGATTTCCCTCCTTTTGTTGCTTTGATGGCACCAGGCACTTCTGGATAAATTTATTCTAAGCTGTGCAATGGGCAGTTATCTGGACTTCCCTCTAAAATCCCCTCAGCTATAGTGAAGGCACATGAGCACAGGAAACGTGCTAACGCATTTTTCTCATTAAAACAAAAAGGGTGTGAAGTGTGTAGATACATCAGTCTCAAACAACTGGTTTAGTTGCTGGCCTGTTTTAGAGGAACAAAAAGGGCAAGGCTGGTGGGGTGAAATTTAAAGTGATTTAAGACATAGTGATTTATCCTAGAAGACAGAAAGAAAGGTAGAAATAAAGGTAGTGGTAAAGTTGAAAAGCCAAGGGACTTTGGTTAGTTAGTTGGCAGAGGGAAAAGGCTGCACTAAATCCAGCACAGTGGTGGGGAAGGTGTCTCCAAGTACAGCTCTACCCATCTGGAAGAGACACTGCCCTGATCTCCAGACCCCAGCCACAAATCTGTTGGGGACAGCAGAAGCTTTCTATTTCTACAGGTCAAAAGGCACTCCTTTGTGCACCAAGGTACTGAGAGCAGCAGGACAGGTGAGGTTTACACATGGTGAGCCTGGTGAGACCCAGGAAAGCTTCAAACATCACCTTCTTCCTTAAGACAGTTTAGTAGCATTGCTCCAAATATTCTCACAGATCTGTGTCTTAAATGAGTTTCTAGGTTTATGTAGGCATCTTCGTCCATTAATTTTGGCAAGGGGTTGAAACTGTGGTGTTTGATTTTTCCTGTGAGCAATGATGGCTTAAGATAGAGTCTGGCAAGATAAATATTGCAAGTGGTGTGAACAGTGTATGAACGTGTGCATGTGTATGAAAACATCTGAAGAAAGAGCAGGCACAGAATGTCCTGTATTGATGACTAAGAATGCTGTTTCTAATTAATCAGATTGAGAAATGGGTTGTTTCTGCCAAGCCTGCAACAAGGCCTGATAAGTTATCCCTGTTGTAGTTTTATCAGCGGAAGATCCTAATCTAACAACACAAAAATAGTACAGAGATTGTCCATTATCACTCCTGCTGCCCCTCTTCCTCCCCACCCAACAGGAAGGTAGCAGCGAAAGCAAAAGACCACTCCCAATTTTTTAGGAGATATAGCCTAAAATAACTGGGCTGTTACGAATACCTTGAGGGAAAGGTTAGCGCCGGATAGGACACCAACTCAGCTCTGGAACAAGGGCCGCGACGCGGCGTGGGGATTCCGCCTCCCCGGGATTTATTTCAGCTTTCTCCGTGTTTCCACGTACTTGGCTGTGAGCAACCATCCCTGTCGCCGCATTCTCCGGACGCATTCCACGTCTGAGGAGGGTTTCAGGCGGAGATGGGCAGTGGGTACCAGGCACGCATCAGCCTGACAGCGCCGCCGGGAGCGCGAGCCCGCCGTGGGGACGGAAGGCTGGAGGCACCGCCCGCGACGCGCGTCTTCTTCCGTTCTCCCTTCCTACCCGGGAGGGCCTCCAGCTGCCGGGCTCAGTCGGCAACTGCCTTCGGAAACCTGTCTGGCGCCAGTAGGGGGAAAGTTTCTTTGAAGTTAAGGGGGATTCCCAGAAAGTGGTGGGGGGACGGTTTGTCCAGGGAGAGGCACAGCCCGAGGCTCAGGAGCCCTCCGAGGTGCGGTTTTGGGGGACGCAGTAAAGGATTTGCGCTTTACTTGCCCCAGTCTTTAACGCGCTCTCTTTTTTTTATCTTCTTCATTTTCTGTTCGTTTGGGTTTTTGTTTCCTCTCTCCCTGCAGCACCCGTGACTGAAGTTGTGACCTAAAGGGACTTCTTTCTTTCTGTGCAAGGTACAGCTACACGGTATAGCCTCGTTCCTCATTGTGTGAATTCTTGTGGCCACCCCGACTGTGTGCAATGGTGCATTAAGGGCTTTAATGGGTACTAAAGCAGTGAAGCAAAGGATTGTTATTGAAAACTGTGCTTGCCTGGAGGCGCGGTACATCTTCCCCTGCTTTATAAACAACTCTGAGACTCGATAGTTTCTGCTTGCTATGCTGGCCCTTGATTTCTGCGTGCTTGTGGGAATATCTGAATATCTTATAGCCGTGGTCAAATATCTGACTACACAAACTTTTTTCATTGGGCTCATTGCTGATATGTTCTTGTTTCTTGATTCTACACATAATATCTTGGTCTCTATTTGTTCTTAGTAACTGGAGAGTTATATGAGGAGTTGTTTTAGGACTGTGTTTAAAATTTAAATGCAGGCTACTGGTTGTGGGTGTATGCAGTATGTACGCAAGTTTGTCAGCAATTTGTTTTTAAATACTTTTTTCTTCGTCTTATTTCTTGATTTATTTAACAGCCCTGCTTTTTTAACCTGTATAATATAGAAAATGCTTTTCAATTGACTGTCTCTTTTATTTTTTCAGTGTTGTGAAAATCTTTAAAAGGTTGGGCTTTGCCTAGATTCTTGACAGAAGATGGTCCCAAGATGCTTCAGCTAGTTTTGCAGGCATTGGCAAAAAAACTCAGGAGCGTGTAGAGTGTGTTACAGAGGTATTGTTTGCAAAATAATGTTTCCTCTTGAATAGAAAACCAACTTCAATTCCAGGCAGATCTACAATACAGTTGTAGGAAACAGGGCAATAAAACTTGTCAAGTCTTGCTGTCTGACCCCAGAATTGCATTCTTTTTCACATGAAAAATCTACTGTTAATTCTTGCACCCTGAATGTACAATATCACCAGAAGATGATCTGTCACAGCTCTGTTTTTCTTTAGGTGAAGCAGATTTCCTCTTCCAAAATGACTTTACGAGCTCTGGTTTTGTGTTTGGCATATTCTGGGCTTGGAAAGGCAAATGGTAAGTTGAATTTCCTGAAATCTGCTTGAAATTGTTTGGGGAGCTGGTTTCAGGTTTCTGAGGCTTCAGCAGAGTAAGAGACAAAAACAGGTGAAATACAGATTGCTGGTGCTGCTTGACTTACATTCTTACATAGCTGAGACAGGGACATGGAGCTGGTGGTTGTGACACAAATCTTCCTGGAGCAGCCTTTAGAGATGGGAAGGACAAGAAGCATCCCATATCTACAGTGACACTGGACACTATTGTTAACCTGAGTTGACAGCTTCCAAGAGTGGGGCATCCCAAAAGGTCTTCCTTCCCTCCATCTCAAATGCACCATGAACTCTGAAACTACAGTTCAAAAAGCCTTTTAAAGGCATTTTGCAGTTTACTTCTCTGATAATGGCTTGTTGCATACTTCTCTTATGCATTCAATCTTCCTCTAGCTCTTAGGAAACAAAAATTGAGTATTTGCTGAGAATAGGAAGTCATGAGCTGATTTAGTAAAACTTAAGAGGGAAGTCTGCAGATACAGGTACAGAGATAGGTCAGTCTTTTTGTCTTTTAAGTAGCTTAGAAGAAAACTAAAGTCTCAGCCAATGTAAATCAACAGAACATCATTGATTCCTAGGAGTATGCAGGAGATGGACTTTTTTGTAGGGGAAAGCCACAGAAACAATATGTAACTGAAGGAGTTGTGTCTCTGGGTAATTCAGCCTTTAGAATCAATATTAGGCTTCTGAATATGAGTGATATCTGCCCATTTCATTAACTGTCTACTGTCATTGCAGTGGTTCCGCAGGCTGAACACACAAAAGTAAGGATGGGTGACAGTGTGACTCTGAGCTGTGCCCTGACAAAACCCATGGATGTTCTGCAAGTGACATGGCAAAAGGACTCAGAAGAACTACACGATAATATAGCTACATACAGCGAAACAAATGGATTAAGGATTCAGAAGCCCTATGAAGACAGAATGAATTTCACAAGTTTGGAACTCAACAAGACAAGCATAACTTTTTGGGACACTAGGATGGATGATTCAGGATGTTACAAATGTCTCTTCAACGTCTTCCCTTCTGGTCCTCTCTCAGGAAATACCTGCCTGAGTGTTTTTGGTGAGATTCTCTGCACAGATATGTCTCTAGTGAAATAAGAGGTTTTCTCACCCACAGTATTTCCTTGAGCAGATTCAAGAATTGCAGTGATGGGAGCATCCCCAGGTGGAACATGATGTAGAAACAGAGCACTACTGCCGTGAGCAAAACTCTATGGGTCGTATTCAAGATTATTGTGGTCGTTTTGCCTCTTGTTTGTAACTCCTTGAGTAGCAGCTGAAAATCAAGGAGTAGAATCTTTCTAAGTCCTTGATCAGTCCCATCTGGAACTTGGGCAAAACAGCCCATTGGAGTTTCCTTTTGGTACAAGGTACAACCCCAGTGCTGTGAGCTGCTCTCCCTATCTGCTTCTCTGATAGGGAATTAGCAGATAGGACCCATAAATTATTTTACTTAACAGATTATTTTAATACTTGGATTTCAGATTGAGTGAAATCTTTGGGGTATTTTACTTCAGTATGGGGGAAGGAGTATTGAGTCACGGAGGGGACCTGACCCAAGGAACTCTTGCATTCCTTGCCATTGGGCTCAGTGTGAATCCAGTAAGCCTGCTCTAATTTGTAATGGTTAGGCTGCTACTACTGCTTCTGACCAGGTGCTCACTGTGGTAATGGCTTGTCTCATTTGTGTGTTGGAAGGTCTCAATGCATCTGTCCATCACAACATTTCTGAAGATCATCTGATAGTCATCTGTTATGCTAATGGCCTCCCAGAGCCCACCATCACCTGGAACAACCTGTTCAATTCTACTCCTACACAGAAGAAGGTCAAGCACAAAAATGGGATTGTGTCCGTCACCAGTAAACTGGAAATCTACAATATTCAGAGCACCGGTGCACAGGATTTGATCTGCAGAGTAAGCAACACAAATGAAACATTTGAAATGCCTGTGAAAATAAAAGGAGGTAGGTGAGAAGTACAGGCAACTTGTTAGCATTCTCTTGGCTTCCATGTTTTGCAGTAGCATATTTGGATAGGGATCTTCTGGGAAGAGGAGGGAATGAGATGTTTATATGTCAGGAAATCCTATTTGTGTCCACTGTTGTTTTTGAGGTAGTAACTTATTGGAGTCCTATGCAAGAGAGAAGAAAAGCCAGACTAATCAGCTAGGGAGATATGGGGTTTAGAGGCACCATGGACTTTGCAACAAGTTGAACTTAGGTTTCCATGTAAGCCTTCATAATTTTTTAACAGCTTAAAAATAAACATAAATATGTCAGCTGATATCCATAAGTAGAATGATGAGTAGAAAGTCTGTGGGTTGCTTGATGAAGTCAGATGTTTTGAAATTCATAACAAACTGTCTCTGAATCAAATGTTCCAGTTCAACTTACTGCATGTTTTGTTGTATATAATCTGTACATGATGTTTTAGTTTCTCTGATTTTTTGCCAAGGCACATGTCCAGTACAGTAATGGTCAGAGAGGAACAGTACTTTCAGGCATATAGGGAGGGGGTCAGTTGAAGATACTTATGTTTGGTTTATACAGAAATCTTAGATATATTAATGTAAGATTTGAATATCTATTAGTGTTAATTTATTTCTTCTTCCACCATTCTGTTCTGCTGGAAAGACTTTCACCCTGTTTCTGCAGATAAGAAATAGAAACATTAAAAGCTGAAGAACAATTTTTACTTCATACAGGAGCATTGACTTGAGTGGTTAAAAATTCACTTGTCTCTATATCCAGAGCCTTAAATTGAAGGCCACTTGTAAATTAGCAAGACAGGAAAAGCAGCTTGTAGCTGTGGGTTGATTCTGAAATTACATGCTCAAGAAGTGATTGCTACAGGAATAGTAGTAAAGAGCAGGATCTGACTTTTAATATCTGCTCTCTAAACATTCAAAAGCAATTTAGTTCTTAATTCTGAATTACATTACAATTCTGAAAAAGCGTACTAATCTTTTTGTCCTGTCTCCAGTATTCTTTTGTTTTGGTCTTTCAAAAAGCACATGCATATCTCAAAAAGCAGAAAACTAAGACTGTTGTTATTTCTTGCTAAGTGGATAAAAAATCAGCTAACAGCTTGTTGTTTTAACAATCTTATATTTTAAAGGACAAGAAGTTCAAATAAATAGTTCAACATATATTTGTTAAAAGACATCATTTTGACTCGAGTCAAATAAATTTCAAGTCATGCAGTTTTCCAACTAATGTCAGTGAACAGTGAAATGAGCCTTTTGATTAATAGCAGTCAAATGAAGTGGTAATGTCTAACCAGGGAGGAACATTTACGCTGAGCTGTTGGGTAGAGCTATTTGCAGGCAGCAAAACATAGCTTGTCTTATTTTCTTGAAATTAATGTTGCCTTTTCAACAGTGTTTAAAAGTAAAAAAAAAAGTGTTTAAAAGTAAAAAGTGTTTAAAAGTAAAAATAATAAAATGCTGGGTGAACAAAAAAACTCTTCTGAAAGTGTTAAGACTTGTATGAAGTTCTGCTTGTTTGTGTACACCAACCACTGTATCAGGTATTGAAATGGCAGTGTTCTTTGCCATGAGCACATCTTTTCTTCACATTTTCTGTGGACAAGTAGCTTTGTTTTTGAAGATACACAGGTTTATTTTCTCTTTTGAGCAATTGCTCCTTTCATTTATCCTAGCAGTACCTTTAACCATATCAGAGGAACCACTGTCATTTATCAGACATCCTTGTGACTTGTTTTGCTTTTTTTCACAATGAGATTAATTTGCTGTGGATGTTTTTTTGTTTTGTTTTCACAGAAGAGGGATCATCATTGCTTTGGCTGGTGATTATTGTGGTGCTTTTAGTAGTCATCACAGCTCTGATTCTGATTATGCTGTTCTGGAGGAAGATCCTATGCAGGAGGAGTTGAAGTGTGAGTCACCAATGTGTGGAAACATGGTTTTCCTAGAGCCCATAATAAGGTCTGATCATCTGCAGAGAAGATCAAGACTTTGTTGGGATACCATCTGGGGGTATGAGAGTGTCATACTGGACAACTTAGTAATAATAAATAATAATGGTCATGTGTTTACAGATTTTGAGGTTGCCTCAGTTGCATGTAAATTTAACAGTTTTCCCACTGCCAAGGGACAATTCAAGACTGAGAATTGTGAGGGAAGGATCCAAGCAGAGCATGTGCATGTTGCACTTTCTTTGCTTGGAAGTAGCAGTCTCAGCAGAAGTAATTCACTCATCTTTCACATTTTCCTGGAAGCCTACAAAGTGTAGTATGCTCAGATAATTTGTGGCAGATAAAGTAAACATTGGTGAGGAACTCACTCATGCAGAGTGATGTCCCTTCAGGGGAATCATTTTCTACTATTGGTCACAGCACCATCTTTGTATTTTTTAAGACAAACAGTAATATGATTAAGAAGTGTGCTCAAATTTGACATGAGTGTGCTTCCTAATGATGAGTTAGGGAGAAGTTGCAGTTAGTGTAATGTCTCTGAGTGTGTAATAACCTGGGCATGGATAAATTCAATTCTCTAGTCTTAATTAGCAGTAACATAATGAATAGGAAAAGACTGAGGGGCAGGGGGTGATGGTGGGGATACCATAAGCTTCATAAATCACAGAAATTTGATGGTCGTTGGTGGTTTCACTGTTGTTTAACTAAATCCAAATTCCATGTCTGGCTTTAAATTCCACTAATATATTTGGAAACACCAGCACGTATTTACTCAGTTCCTGGCTATATACCTGCTTCAGGGTAACAATACGATGTAAAGAAATGTTTCAAGGAGTATCACACCCATCTATTGTGAATTTAGACCTACAGCATCTACTATTAAGAGGGTTTGACCTAATGAATCTGCTAGTACCAGAGACACAAAAGTCTCCACTGAGAAGAGAAATGAACACTTACTGCACCCCAGATAGAATGTCTTAATTATAAAATGTATGTGAGGCTTTCATTGACCCTATAAACAACTCAGAAGATAAAATTTCTGGTTGAATTTTCAGACCAACCTGAAATTTAAAGTGCAAGGAGTTTGTCTAAATACTGCTTTTTAAAGGATCAGAAGAAAAACGTGAAATGCTTACAATAAAAATGTATCTTTATTCTAGAACAATCATTGCAAACGCAAATGAGCTTGCACTAAGAATACCATGAAGGAGAGACCTTGAGATGGAGGTGATCTGATAGAGCTTTGGGATCACTCCCTGGAGCAGATCTGAGACTGACCAGGAAAAGGGAGTGCCAAAAAGCACAGGTGCTGCTTTGCAGTGTTTTGAAGCCCCTTGGCTTCTTGCAAGGCAGATGAGAAACACACTGGAATGCTGCATCTGCGCTGCGGCCTGAAGCTGGACCGCTGCCACTCAGTGAAACGCTGCTTGATAAGACCAGGTTGTTCATGTTTGGAGTAGGCTGAGGATGTTAACATGTCCTAGCATGATTCTGGCCCATGGATATTAGTAGTTCCCTGGGCAATGCCATCAAGTAGGTTCAGCGATAATTTGTAACAGGGCCATCTCCTGCAGCAGGCAGCAGGTTTCTTACACCCTACACCACATGCTAGGTATTGGACTTGGAGCCCAAGCCATTTTGTGTATCCTTGTACCCTGATATGGGTCATGTAAGACATGATTTACTGCTATGGAGACACTGCCGTGATGCACAGCAACAGAGCCTACAGTATCCCTTATTTGGGAAACTGAACAGATCCCCTTCCCCTGCCTTGTAAGGAAAGCATAAGACACAGAAAAGCATTAGTTTCAACTGAAAGCACCGTGCCTCTTTTTCCTTAGCTAAAGGCTCAAAGCTTTAAGTCCCTCTGTGTCTCCAAGAGAAATGGAGTCTCATGTCCTGCTGCCTGGGAAGACGTCAAGATTCCTGGCACCACATGCATGCCAACATGTCACAAGGTCAAGACTTAATGTAAATCCCTGTTCACTGGAGCAGAGGACATAAATTAGATGAGCACTGTTTAGTAGTGACTGCTGGATTAAAGTTAATCAAGAAAAGCAGGATTTGAATGACATCAGTTGTTTGTATTCCTTCCCGTTTTTCATGGGTTTTGTTTAACTGTGATGCCAGGATGTGATTTCTGCAGTGAGGTTTTAAGTCATTAAGTCTCTGTTCTTTTAATGTAGTCCAGTTTTTATTAGCCATAGTCTGTATCTTTTCAGTTGCTCTTTGGCCTTGAGTTTCAAAAATGTATTGCACTGATCATTTTTGAATAAAGGCAGCATTACTTTATCCAGAGTAATTTTTACCAACTGATCATATTCCTTCCTATGTGACCATCTAAGTGAAATGTGTGGTCTGTCTTCTTAATTTACACCTGTTTCCCTGAAGGCATCATTAATTAGTTTGCTGTAAAACTTCAGTGGTGGTGCAGTTTGATCACTCTGTCACCATCTGATTTTTTTTTTCCCCTCTCCCAAGATGCTCTTTTCTGCTGGTGGCTAATGGTTACTAACAATTTATCTTGTCTAGGATTCCACTTCTACTTTCCTGGGCATCCTTAGAATACTAAGAATATCTGTGGAGTTACAGTAATTTTTAACACTGTACTTACAGTGAGTTACCACTCTACAAGTACTATGATGAGGAAATCACCTAAACTTCTTAGCTTTGGATCCTAGTCTGGTTTTGTGGTGACTTGTTTTTTCTTTGATCATCTGTAAAATATGTTTCTGCTTTTTAAAGCATTGATTCTAGTTAGTTCACCCAAATAATATTTTGCAGAAACCCCTTTTCTGGTTTTGCCCTCTGTTGTCCTCAGACTGGGTGGAATGAGGAGCTGCGCCTACGTGTAGGCATACTTTTGGAAGTGCTGTTTGTAACACCATAAGATTCCAAAGTACTTCACAAAATCCTTTGTCTGAATGCAGGGTTATTAGATATGGAACCTCTTTCATACTCCTCTACATGAAAAGATGCCATATATTTTATTATTGTTTTCAAAGCCATGTAAAGATAGAGTTGTAGACTGAATCTCAAACATATAAAAGATATTCTGAAATATCAAATTACTTATATACTCAATAGATGTCAGTTTATTAATAACTGGTGTATTATTACTAGTGAGGAAAATTGGTTTACTTTTCACAGTTTACAAATTCTTTCAGGATTTTGTATATTCTTTATGTCATATTCTGAATTCTGCAGAGCGTGTGATTTCCAGAATTAAAAAAGCAGGGAAGTTGTTCACCAAATGGTGGGTTTGTAACTGTTGCTCCCCACTTTCCCCACTGTGCATTTCTCTTCCTCCTGTCCCAACAGCAACTACACTGCTAAGCAAAACCTGAGACAGCAACACAATAGCCAGAACTCATCCTTTCCTGGGGTTGTTTTTGTGTTTCCTAGGATCCTTGAGGATTTCCATCCATCTACCAGATCATTAGAAGCTAGCAGCCTGAAGTCAACATTACACATAGTGACTTGACTGGCTGGAAAGAAGCAGCAAAAAAAAGGAGAAGACATCATGTACTCTGCACTATCTGAAAGCTAAGATGGTCACTGAAACAACTAACACAATGTTTGCTATCTGGTCTAGACCCTTTATCTTAAAATGTAGGACTGGAGGGACTACTTGATTGGCTGCTCTGCAGAGAGCAGATTTTGTCAGGCAAAGCCTTCTTTGTCCATGCCACTCTTGGTACTGCTGCTGGGCAAAATGTATATGTCTTCTTCCAGCTGAGTTTTGAAAATGTCCGTGGATAGAAACTCTGCAGACTCTCTAGGATTCTCTTCCAGTACCTTGCTCTTGCAGTAGAGATGGATTTAATTTTTGCCAACATCTGTCTTCAATTTCACTTGCAGCAACTCTCGAGTTCATCACCCTCTTCCTATCATCTGGGTTTTTTTTCTCTTATCCAGTCGTTCCAGCTCCTTTTTCTCTGTTTGGAAAGACCTTCTGGATTCAAAATCACAGGACTCAAACCACACAGTATTTGGCAGAATTATTGGGGAAGAGCAATAGGTCTCCAAGCAGGTGACTAAATAAAGGCAGTTGCAGCTGCAGTTTGGAAAGAAGAATTGTAAGTAATTTGTACAATATATAAGTAATTTACTTTGTTTGACTTTTTTTTCTAATCCTAGAGTGTTTTCTTCTGTGTTTTCTAGGTTTTTTGGGGATGTGTGTGGTGGGGTTAAATATATAAGTGAGGAGGAGACGGTTAAAAAGTCCAGTAGTGGAAGCATTGTCCCTATCCTACTCCTTTCTGTGCTGTCAAAAGGCATGGATTTTGTCGATAGTTTTTGTGCTCATCTTGTGCACTGTTCAGGGTAGTCTTCCCTGTCTTCATCCATTTTTATTGTGTCTTTTTAAACACAGATAAATTGCTTAGCTGGCCAAAAGCCATTATTCCATGGCTGAACTTCATCAGGTGGGATGTCACATGCTGAGCTCCATGTCCTGTGTCACCAGTGTGGCTGCAATGTCAGCTGGCAGTCTTACAGAGACGGAGCTTACTGATTTGTCATGCTTTTGGGAGCAGATAAAGACATTGCACTATTCTTAGGAGCTGGTACCTAATTCTGCTCCTGTCCCAGGCTGGATTGGAGTTTCTCTCCCCCTGTTCCAAGTTGCTCATCACTGCCAGCCCAAGCCTGCTGATCTAGCCATTTCCAGGCTTAAAGTTCCAGATGCTTGACCCCCTCTGGCTGGGCAGCAGCAGGTTGCTCAGGAGTGCGGTGCACTCCTGGGCATTGCCCTGCAGCTCCTCATCTTTGTGAGAGGTTGAAGGCTCCAGGTGCCCTCTGCCTCTGTGCTTGTTTTGCTTAGGACAGAGTTAATTTTCTTGATAGACGTTAGTATGAGGCTGTTGTGGTTTGAATTTATTTTACTGATTCCTCGCTAAGTGGTTTGTTTTGTTGTACCCCCATGTTCTCCCCGAGCTGGTTTACCTCTGGGTTTTACCCTCCCTCAAAGCTGTCCTTCAGGCCCTTCCCTGCCCTTTGGTCCAGCTCTTTCCCTGTCTGTCAAGGCAACCTAGCCCTTGATTCCCAAACCTTCTCTGCCATTTAAACCTTAGGCCCATCCCTGTCTGCAACACCCCACTGGAATTCCCCTACTCCTGGAAGCCCCATTGGCCTGTGTGATACATCCTCACCCTCCTACCCCAACTGGTCCCAGACACTTGATGTAATCCTCTCCTTCTTCCCCTGAGGGTTCCCTATTGGTTAGCTGTTTGTACCCTGACTTGTGTCTGGACAAAACCACTTGTACAATAGAGCCTGAGGCTTTCTGTCCTGCTCTCTTCACCTGGAATAAACCATTCCTTGTGGAACCTCAAGACAGAGAGCCCCCTCCTTTCTCCTCTGCATAGTCACTGTTGTGGCTTGTGTCTGGGACCTTAGAGCAAGTGGCTTTAAAGGTTCTGCCTCTGGTAAATCCCCATATTGAGGCAGTTCCCCACTCCTGGTGTGGCGCTGGAGTTCTAAGAGCTAGTCCAGGTTCTGGCAGCCACTTCATGAGGCTACCTTTCTGACTCTCCCCTTCCTTCCTGGGGGACTGTGCAAGCAGCTGAGTGGTGCTTAGTTGCTGCCTGAGCACCTGAGCGCCTTTGCAGGGCTCTGTGCCTGCCCCACAGGGCAAAGATTGCTAAATGCAAGCCTACCTCTGGATGTACCTTCTTAGTGGCCCATTTTTACTGACTGGACAGACAGATGAGAGGACTGCCAGGGATCCTCTGGTGATTTTTTGTTCAGCTGAGTGCTAGAGTTAAAGGTGTTTCTCAGTCTCCCTTCTATCCGAATGTTTATCATTGTGTCAAGATCACTAACAGTATTCTGTTTTGGCTTTGATGAGCATTTGTTTGTGCATCTGAAATACTCCTTCATAGCAGAGTGCGTAGCATTTTGGATTGTGCCTTTTATGTCATATGTTTACTAAGGGTACTAACTTTTATGTCATATGTTTATAAGGGTACCAACTGCCAAGCTGAAAAATCAATAATGGAGATTTAAAAATTAGGACTCAGTGTTCAGAACAAGTATTTTGCTGGTTCTAGAGCCGTGGCCTGTCCAGAGTCTGGAAAACACTTTAGTGTGTCTGTCTGCTTGTGTTACTGAGGATGTGAGGGGTGACATCTGCTTTACAATTCATATTGTCGGCACAATATGAATTATTTATTTGTACCTTTCACTTTTTCTAATTAAAAAAAAAATCTGATCCAACCAAAACACCAACTGGTCCTTTTTTTTTTTTCCTACTTTTTTGGGATACCAGAAATGCATCATTGCAAGCTGAGCTTTTTAGTAGCTTTGATTTATACTTTGCTTCCTTTCTGAACAGAAAATAGGAGTTCATGGGGGTTTTAGGGTGTTTGGGGTAATCTTTCTTTTTAAAAGAAGGTTTTGAACAAAACTTTTGGGATACATTTTCAGAAGTATTTTTGACCACAGCAGCTGCAGTTTAGTTCAGATTTAAAAATAACTTAGGTAAATTAAAACAGTGTATTCTATATTTTTACAATTATTGTCTGTGTCATGTGGGTTCCTTAATTATTTTTTATCTAAAGTTACATGCTCTACTGATACATTTTCTGTCTTGTTTTCTATATTTACTTGGATGAAAAGCCAAATAAAGCAAATTGAACATAAGGCCATATCATTTCTTCATTTGTGGCACAGTGCTTGTGAGATTTTATAAATCAATGAGAGAAATATTATTCATGAGCTCTAAGTGTATGACTAATTACTTTGGGAAAAGCAGTAGTGACCCAGTGTATTCTTTAATACATGTGGCCTTTTGAGATCAATTGTGAAGCCACAATAATTTTTGTTTGCCATGATATCAACTTGCACTTTTCTTCTTAAAAGATGTGGTAATGAGAAACTTGAATATAGTTAAAAGGATGTGTCAATGCTACTATATCCCTAGAGGAGCTGAATGTCATGGGATTGTGTTCTAGAGGTGCTTGTCGGAGCTATATTTGTTGTAAAATACAATAGACAGTGATTTCCAGAGGTTTTCCAGAGATTGCAACAGAAAATTATTATTTTCTCAAGGATACAAATGGTTACTGGTGATGGCTTCTGAAGAGCTTCCTCTTGGATGCTAGCCAAAGGTGCAAATCTTGTTGCTGTAGTACCTCACTCACCCTGAGCAATGGGAGATTGTAGTTCCTTCTCCTGGGAATTTGTTGCTATAGAACAAGGCATAACAATTTTAAACTAAAAGAGAGTCAATTTAGATTATGTATAAAGAAGTACTTTACAATGAGAGTGATAAAACATCGGAGCAGGTTGCCAAGAGAGATGGTGGATGCCTTATCCCTGGAAATACTCAAGGTCAGGCTGGATGGATTCTGAGCAATCTGGTCTAGTGGAAGATGTCCCTGCTCCTTGCAGGGGGGGTTGGACTGGATGGCCTTCAAAGCTTCCTTCCAATCCAAACTTTTCTATAATTCTAAGAATCTGACACTCTCAGATCAGAAAGTAGTGAGTCAGCAGTGCTGCTGCCCTGAGCACAGTGCAGGGCAAGCTGTGGTTTCCTCAGAAAGAAGAGCAACGTTTGCCATGCATAAGAGTGTGAGACTCTGTCCAAAGTTCCTCTCATCTGCCTCACAATCGTCATTGGGGACCACTGAAGAAAAGACCCTCACCTGAAGTTTCTGGCCCTGTTGGAGAAAGTTACATGCCAAGGGCCCTGAGACCTGAGCGCATTGCTAAGCTATTGTTCACAGGTGTATTTGCTGTATGCTACACTGAACCCGATGAAAGAAGGAGGCACCTTGCCCTTTTTGCAACAATAGCCTTGGAAGTTGTCCCACCTCTCGGCCTGGCTTAACCTCTCTTGAGTTCTGGGTGGTCCCCCACAGAAGACCCCTCTCACTCGTTTGCAACCACCGTGACAGACAGATTGAGATGTAAGAAGCCTCTCCATCAAAAAACCAAGACATGAAACTCCTATGTGAAAAGCTCCCCCCAGCCCCTCTTTCCAAGGACTGGGACTGAAACCCTCAACCCGGGGGAGGCGTGTGGGGGGAGGCAAGCTAACCGAAGCAAGATGGATGTTGCAGGTGCGAGCAGTGGACCAAGAAGGCAATGGTTCTCACCCACTGCTGAGAACATGGACTGTGTGTACCCTTCTCTAAACACCATTCTTTCCCCCAGAGATACAATAGACTACCTTTTGATTTGGTTTCAGTATTCATCCCCTTCCCCCATCAAAAAAGAGTATAATTAGAGTCCAGATGAACTGCACCCCTTGAGATCTCCCCAGACATTACCTGGTGAACTCCATCGGCTGGACATCAAAGGACTTCGCCATTCTACGTTTGGTAGCTATATACCTTTCTTTCTCTTCCTCCCTCTTTTCCTTATTTTTTCCCTTTTCTCCCAGTTCCTCCCTAGCGCATTTTGCTGTGGTTATTCAATAAAGGTGCATTTGTTGTGATTATCACTGCAACCCCCTGTGCCTTGTCAGTGTTTTTTGCACCCTGAGATCAACCCACGCACCATCACAAAACCAGTTTGTAAGGACAAATCATGACAAAGAGCAGAAGGGCTGTTTGCCTGGCACAGCTGGCTCAAGTGCTCCTTAAGCCACCATTTGCAGGGTGGGTTGTGCTGACAGAGCAGGGCAGGAAGCAAACAGTGTGGGCTGAGGTGGTTCAGGCTGGATCTGAGGTATGGTAGCACCGTTAAGTGGCCTTAGAGTAGATTGGCTGCCCTTAACTTCACAAAATGTAAACATGTGCAGAACAGCATGTTTCCTCAGGGAAACCTCAAGGTCACTGTAAAATCTATAAAAGGTTGCTTTTTTGGCTGACAGCCTGGTCCTTAGCCTGTCAAAATGTTTGCTTTGGTTTTCAAGTCACAGTGCATTGTTTAATTCCTACAGATGTCTCCTCTCTGTTTTTCTATCCCTGACATGCTCAAGGATGTCATTACTCTGAATTGTGCTGATATAAGGGACAGGAAGGTAAAGTGTCTGTGAGAGGTAACATAACCACAGGGATGCAGAGACGGTCTTCAAACCACCAATACGCAGATCTTGGTTCCTTTAAAAGATAGAATTTGAAAAAAAAATCATTTCTGATCACACATCCTTTTTGCCTTGGATGTTTTGAATGTTTTCCTGTTGCCTTGCCACCCTGACCACCCAACCCAAGGTCAGGCAGCTGCTTCAGCTGCCTCTGAAGTAGTGAATGCATACTTGTGTTTTTTCCTCTATCCTTTCCTTATCCTCCACCAACCCATGAATTTTGCCTGTGCACATTGTTTCTAAGTCTGAGAAGTAGACTTGGGATGCTTCTGGGTGACTTCACCATACCATGTCACACCATGTGGCTGCCTGCTTCACTTCTGTGTCTCCCAGCTGCTACTCTGCTAACTAAAATGCTGTTTGCTTTGAAAACATGGCAGCAGCTGCTCTCAAAGTCTGTTGCATAACAAGACATCAGGGAAGGAAGCTAAGCGAGAAGCTAAGAGGATGTATGGTGGGGGTTTGTCTGGATTTTTTTCCCTTAAGATGGATTGAAGTTGGTGGCAGAATCTACACTGAACAAGAACTTGCATGTTGATGACCACTATTTTTTCACCCAGAAAGGCTTAAAAGTATTGCAGCTTCAAGTTGAAAGTGCTTAGATTGTTTTTTGATGACCATATTCAGTGAGCATCCTGGGAGATGGTAATAAAGTGAATTTGGTGCTTTGAGTCACTCTGCCTGTGAGAGAAGGAAGTGTGGCCACCTGGACAGGCAGAACTGGGAAATAAAGAACATGATTGCAGGCCCAGCCTTACTAATCTGGGGTTTCCTTACAGGAAAAGGAGGAGACATATTTCCTTACTAATTTCAGTCTGATACATTACTTCTGGAAAACAATGTATCTGAGTGTAGCAGTTGACAAAAGAAAGTTTCCCTCTTCTCACTTAAAACAGAGGTTAATCAGGTTGGTCCTTGCTTATGAAGTATGGATCAGACAGATTTCCTCTTTTTGTAAGGGTTTGTTAATGTAATTTGATAACGAAACACACACTAACAGAATTACTTATATTATATTTTATCCACTCCTACAGTGATCTTGATTTCAGTTTCCTTCCTCCTGATTTTGCCCTTCGCTATTCAGGCTTCCCTGATTTGTTGTTCCTCTTGGTCCTGGACAAGTTCCTTCCTGATCATTCTTGTTCTTGGCAAAGGACTTGGCCTGAAGCGTGCTATTTTTTTTGCTCATGTGGACACACTCTCCATCTGATTTTTCCCTTTCCCTCTCTGGTACTTGAGTGTTCACAACAGCCACTCCATCATTGGAAGGTGTTTTCATCTTCCTGGTTCACAGAAATCATGAAGGGAAAATAGCTCCTGTGAAAGCTTGTTCTTGTTTCCAAACCAGGAGGCAGTCCCTGAATGAAAGACAACATGGACAGCAGTAGACAGACCTAGGGAGAATGTCCCTACTCCTGTCTGTCTGCAGGAGCTCCAGAGAGCCCGGATCCTGGGCACGCACTGCCTGGAGCTCATGTGGAGCCCACTGACATGTGTTTGCCTCCCTTGCTGGGCTGCATGATTGTTCATCAAAGTGTACAGAAAAAGAAAATGTGTAACTGGGGGCCTGATTAATATGGTCGATGTCTTAGCACGGAGTAAAAGGAAAGCATACTCTCACTACTGTTGCATGCATTAAATTTGTTTTTTGTTAAGCAACCAGTTATTTCAGCTGCCTGATCCTATCTAGGGATGATAAATATAGGCATTCTCTGGTGTCCTTTATCATGTCACAACTGGGGATAATATGGCTTAGTTAGTTAGAGCATAGTGCTAGTGAAAGCAAGGTGGAGGGCTAGATACCAATATGGGCCGTTCATTTAAGAGTTGGATTTGATGATCCTTGTGGGGTGCCTTCCCACAGTTGAGAATATTCTGTGATTCTGTGATAACTTTGAAATTCACTTGGGAAGTTTTATTTCCTTTCTGGACTAATTACCCTAGGAGTGAGAAATCTGTGATGATAGCAGCAACTCAGAAAACTCATTAGGCTTTGATGGAAACACAAGAGAATACTTTCTTGGACAGAATGCTTTCATGGAAGGCATAATGTTGAGAATTAGAGAGATTAGAAGACTTGGGGTGAGAGAAAGCTGGCTTGTTTCCCTGACAGCTCTGAGTGTCCCAGCATAGAGTAGTTGCACTGGTGAGATGAGAGAGAGCTGGTGTGTCCTGCTCTGTCTCCAGGTGATGCACCTGGAGTCAAGTAGCTACTTGTGCTGTTGTCTGTGTGGAAGAACAGGATTGGAGTTGAGTCAAACAAAGGTAAATGTGTTCTGTTTGACCTGAATTGATAGTAAGATCTCAGATGAATTATTCTGGAATATTTTTACACTTAGGTATATAGTACTTCTTGGGATTGATATTTTAATTTTAGAATTTTCAGAGAGTTTGTCACAATGTTATTTATCATCAATAAGGTAAGAATGCTGTTGGCCAGAGTTCTTCTGTTGTGAAGAATTCCCCTCTCCCACTGCCCTCAGCACTCCCATCTCATCCTAATTTGCAGCTGAGAGTCCTACCTTCTAGACTGATTTCAGCACCAGAGGAGATAAATCTTATTGCAACTTTTGGTAGTAATCATGAGGTGAGATCCTTTTCCCATTCACTTCACTGGAGAAAGGATGTGTTGCTCTACTTGCACTCCCCAGCCATGCTTTGGTTTGGCTGCCTGTCAGAACTACAGTGTTTGTACAGTGGCAGTCTGGCCACATGAGCAACTGACAAATTGGAATTGGAGAAATTTAGTTTCTTGAGTAGGTTGGCTGATTCTTAGCCAAAAGTTGAGTTTTCCCTGGAAAAGCAGAAATCCCAGTGTCAAGGAAAAGACACAAGTTCATAAGGTTTACATAGGAGCTATTTGGTGGTCTACAAAGAATGAGAAGCATTGACAGGAAATCCTTTCAGTGTGGTCCTGTCCCCTACAAATCAGTAAGGGAGCAGAAGTGGCGTGAAGCCCTGTGACAGACATGCAGCATCAAGCTATAGAGGTTACTCAGCATGGCCTTGTCTAACTATCAAGGCTTAGGTTTTTGCCACAGTCTGATAGTTGGATTCCTGTGAAGTGCTTTTTGGGACTGTTCAGGATCATGTGAGATCCGGACTCTGAGTCTTCTGACACATTTGTATTTGTGCTGTGCAGACCAAATTTCTGTGAGAAATGTTAATCTGATATTAAATTTTGGAAAGATTAAACTCTGCTGTGGGATAAATGTTGCACCTATCAGTCCATATAAAGGCCTTATTATGCCTTTATTTTTTGTCATGTAAGTAACACTTCCATCTATGGGAATAATCTCATTCCCAATAGGAATTTGGAACTATGTCTCTGCTGGCAAACCAGATATTTTCCCTCTCCCTTCTACACAGCTTTCCATGTTAATCTAGCCAACAGAAAGAACCTAGGGGTAAAAATGAACCCTAGTAATGCCCTGTATGGGCAGCCTGAAAAATTTTTATGCTACAACTAGGGAAGGCAGAGCCATTGAGAAAGATCAGATTTGGAAATCACAAATGATTTATGTAAGCAGCTGACTGAATCAACTGGAAGAGATTTCTGGTTTCCTGGAAACAATTCTCAGGAGTTGTTCCCTGTGTTTAAAATGAGGTTTCCCCTTGTGTTTAAAATTAGGTTTCTGCTTCAAGATCTTCCCTTCTCAAACTTTTCTGTATTGGTTGAAAGGTTGGTGCTTTAATGTAAGAGGGAAGACATTCCTGGAAACTGCACAATTGCTCTTCTGTTCATTACGACCTTTTTAAAGTCTGAAAATTTGAGGGGTTAAGTGCTAAAAAATAGGCATAAACTTACTTTCTATGGGCCTAATTTGTATTATGTGGATAATACGACAAATTATTTCACATTAGCTGTAAATCCTCTGCTCCGTGGTTTAACTTCACTCTTGGGGTTGCACAAGAAGGCTCAGTTTAATATCCTTGCTTTGTTTGTTGCGCTGTGTAGAGTGGCTGTTTGGATGGTGTGTGCATAATCCATGCCATTATGGAGTGGGTTTGGGCAGGCACAGCTTTCATATAGTTAGAATTTTGTATTTCTAACTGGTTATACTGATAGACATTTTTTAGCCTTTTCTGATGAAATATTTGGGAGAGTTTTAGAACTTAAAGCATTTCTATCCTTTTGAGAAAATAGTTGGCTTGGAGCTGTTTCTCAGAGTAAATTCCTCTGAGCATTTGGAGAAGTGGGTCTGTTTTTATAACTCTGTCCCAAAACTGTTTTAGTTCAGATTTGGAATGATTTAGCTGCCTAGAAAGCATTTCTGTCTGCTGACATAAATATACATGGTGCATTCTATTTCTGAAATTAAGAGTTTATTCAATATTTATAATTACAGTGTAAATAATGTTGATTCAAGACAATAAAGTATTACTTCACCATCTTCACTGCCAGAACTTTTGCTTCTAGAGATAGGGAAAGTATAAGCAATTTCCCACTGAAATTTTGGAAAGTTCCTTCTGTGGAATAAACAAATATCTTACAAGAGAAGTATTTCAAGGTGTGATAAGTCTTTCAGTTAAAGTGTTCCTAAATGTTTGATTTAAACTTTACAAATTGCTATGAACTGTTCTATGCTAAGGGTTAGACAGCTTGTGAACAACCCTAAATAATGCAAAATTCTACATCTTCAGATTTTAAATTGCTGCCCTGGTTGAAGATAAGAGAATTCAGTCAAGGGAAAATAAAGAGCAATGATTAGGATGTACAACAAATCAAGTAAGCTTTTCTGAGGCACTAGGTAAAGGTTTTAGAATGCCACTTTAGAGACTTTAGGTAGAGATTTGACAAAGCCACTGGGAAAGGAGATTCATCAAAATATGGAATAAAAAAATAATTTATAAATATATGAAAGAGTAATAAATATTAATTAGGTTTGTTAAAATATAAAATAAAAATAAAATTTCATAAAAATATTAATATATTTTCCCAGTGGCATTCTCAAACCAATAACTATGTGAAAATGGAATTGCCTCTTACCTGACTTGAAAAGGAATTGTCTTAAAGGAAGAGCCAAGAGCAATTTCCACATGATTCATGTCCTTGTCTTCAGAGCACTGACAGACACATGATGGTGAAGCCAAGCCTCCTGCTTAGAGGAGAGACTCTGAGCCTGCCCTGTGTGAGTTGGGTTGCTATCAGCACTGGGTTATAGAGCAGGAGAGGAACTACAGCAGGTAGCAGACATGATTACAGGAATTACAGAGGATTATGGGGAGAGAGAGTTTACTTTTGTGAGGAGTAATTGAAGGAGGCCTCTTCTTTCTGTCATGGAGAACATTTTGATGGGAGTGCAAGTCAGAGATCAGCTGAAATTTGAAGTAAAGGAGGGGAGTCCCTCTGGAAAATCTATGCCTATAAAAACCTGATACAGGACTTCTGATTTTTGCTGCATGTGTGAACTCACCTGTTTCCAGGTTGTTTTGATAATGGCTTCTGTGCTAAAACACCCCAAACCAGACCCACACAAATTCTCATGTGTACCAGATAATTTCTGTTAATATGACTTTAGTTCTAGATATGTCATCAGTTCTAGCTAATAGAATCAAATAGAAATATGAGAAAATATAGATGTTTGGGGTTTACTCTTGCAAAAAAACTTATAGAGTATCCCAGATTCCTTCTTGGGGTACATGTAGTCATATATTGCCTTCTATTTTAAGATGAGCATACATACATACATACATACATACATACATACATACATACATACATACATACATACATACATGCAACTAGTACTTTACTGTGCCACTTGCCAACTTCTGTGATAAAATCCTGAGATGACTCCAGCTTTGACTTCAGGTAACCCTATTCCCTAGACAAGAGCTTCCACTGATGAACAGAATGACTTGTAAATTCAAAAAAAAGTAGGGTTTAGTTAGTATTTAAGCTAGGAGTCTTCACATTCCAGAAGGAGAAAACTGAGGTGACAGAAATAAAAGGCCTGTGTGTATCCTGTTCCCAGCTTGTTGTGTCCTTGTAGGCAGGTCCTTGCTTCTAACAGTGCTCTCTTGGTGCATTGAATCCAGGTTGTCCATGATATCTTGTCTTCCAGAAGGAAAATATCTGATTTTGCTATCTATCAGAGATTTTAATCCTTCCTAGTAGACATTAGAGAAATACTCAGACCACCGAGTCTTCTGGGAGAAAAATATACGAAAATAGAAAACGCAATACTAAAAGAAAGAGATGTGACATAACCCAGTTGTGTAAATCCAGTTGCGTAGATCCAGTGAGTTCAGGCTGGAAAAAAATCTTTGGTATTAATGTGGAGATTTAGATTTTGTTTTTCATGTTCTTTGTTCTCCATATGATGAAGCAGTGTAGTGTAGAAATGTACTAAGAATGACCTTTTTCTGCCCTTACTTGGACAAAAAATTGTTTTGTCCCTTGGGGGTAGTACTTAAAATTTTTCACTAAATCCTAATTTTGAGTGTGTGTTTTCTTTCTCATTCATAATCTCTGGAGAGTTAGCTTCCTGCAGCACCTTGGGTTTTCCACATCCTGAGAAAGTTTAGATTGCTTTCTTCACAGCATTTCTTTTTCCCTTCCCAAGCAGTTGTACAGGAAGGGGCACAACCACAAGTTTGCCTTGTTGCCTGTGAGCAATGCTGTTGATACTGTGACCCAGTCCAGAGAGAGACAGGAAGGGGTGAAACATTTCAGCCTTGCAGCAAAACTTTTGAAATAGTTAACACTCATCCTTTGTTTTTCCTAGAGGTTTCTGGTGGCTAATTTCCTACAAGCAGAGTACTGAGGAAGGGCAGATAACAGATGTACATGTGGGTGTGGGTTGCTTACTGAGCTATTTTCTTATTTTGTAGCCTTCACTATTGAATCCATGAAAGGTATCTGAAAATTGCCAGGGGGAAGAGAATGTGCATCTGTGAGTTTCAGGTTGCAAGAAGTGATTTGGAGGGAAGGGGGAGTGAGAGCTAGATGTTATTGGTGTGGGTAGGAAAGGAACTTTCATGGTGACTTTCGTGGTTCAGATTCACAGACAGGTTTTCTCTGTCCCCATCCTGTATATTCTCTGTTCTTGTGCCTTAACTTTTTTCACTACCCACATTCTCTCTCTCTTTTTTTTAATTTTACCTCATAATTTGTTGGCCCTTTTGACTCTTCACTTGCTATTGTTTTTGTTGTCCCCTAGGGCCACACATAGTGCAGTGAGAATAAGCCAGCTATGCATATTTTGGCTCCCAGTGGATTGCAAACATTTTGGAGGTGCTGCTCGGATGCCTGCAGATCTTTATTGGTGGGTTTCAGGCTGGTGTGGTTGTAAGGGAAATATTTGCTTTGAGCTGAAGAAGGGTGTGGAGACACGGGTCAAAGGAAGACTTAATGCCGTTTATTTTCAGCCATGGACAAATGCGCTGTGAGCGTTGTGGTCAGTCCAGTGCCATCAGCCCTTTACATAAGGATTTATAAAAAAATTACAATATTTGTACAATATTAAATATTTAAAATATCAAATGTTTTAATATTTATTTTAACAATAAAAGGTCAAAAAGTGGGAGGGAGCCCCATATTTTCCAGAACCTGTTACTGTAAACATGATGAAAAGATAATTATAAAGGAAACTAGTGCATACTGTACACCCTAGTATTTCACAAGTGACTTTTATCTGAATAACTCTGTCCACATCCGAGAAAACAACATGGCATTAAAGCGTTTCACTTCCAGAACTGAGAAGCTCTGATTAAATGTCATTAACTGTAACTTTCCTTATTTTTTTTTTTCAGTTTGGTTTTGGTTTGGCTTTGGGATTTTTTGTTGGTTTTTTTTTTTTTTTTTTTTTTTTTTTGCTAACATGTAGATGTTTTGTCATTTTCTTTTTAAGGGAGAACAATTGAAAAGCTGTGAAGATTAAGAAGGAAATGTTTTGTGCCAGTACTCATGAGGTTCATTCTGGGAAATAATTAATCATAAAACAATTTTTAGAAAGATAGGAGAAGTGTTTTCAGACATGTAGTATAGTATCACATTCTGCTTTCACTTACATAAGTGCAGCTGTGCTGAAGTCCTGGAGCATCATCAATGCCATGTGTACACTGTTATCTCATTTTACGTATGCCCTGGAATGCCTCTGAACAGTGACTATATGTTAGAAACCAGTGGAAAATCCCAGTTTCCAGGGATAATGAATCTGACTTGCTCGAGTCCCTTCCCTCATATGAAGCTCCTACACAGCACTGAGCTGTTCTCAGACTTTTGGAAAACCTTTTGCAGGGTAAGCCGGATGGCACCTTGTTAGGTCTCGTGAGCGAGGAAGAGATGCTAGAAGGGAGAGTTAGGGGGTTGTGGTAACTGTGTCATGGCAACCCTCAGTTGCCAGTAAAGGCAAAATGATCTTCCACCTCAGTCAGTGGTACCCTCCTCCTGAGTTTTTGATTAGAGGTAGCACTGAACTAAGCATACTGCTCACCTTTACTCACTGATACAAAATAGGGGTTGTTTTATACATATACATAAAACACTTATATGATTTAGGGTCACATTGTGAGGTTTGAATCCTGCCCTGCCATCCTGTAGGAAGTGATTTAAACACCAGTCCTTAGGTTTTGTGCTCCTGTTCACCAAAACACTTAAATTATTCATCTGAAATGCTTGTACACCAATGCACACAGTATAAGAAACAAACAGGATGAACTTGAAGCACCAGTCTGTTCCCAATACTATGATGGCATTGATGTTTTTTAGATGTGGTGGGATGAGTCCCACAGGCTGCTCAGGAGGGACAGGCAGGACAGGTGAAGTGGAGGAATTGCACTGTGTGTGAGGGAGAGGTGTAGCTGTACACTCCTTACAGTTAGAAATTACATGTTTGGGAGCTTCTGGGTGAGGAATAGTGGGGTTGGAAAACAAAGTAAATGTTGTAGTGGGTGTCCACTATGGGTAGCCCAGGCAGAACGATGGGACTGATGAGTTATTCTATAGGCAAGAGAAATATCTGGGTTCACAGCCTTTGTCCTTATAGGAGATTTCAACTTCCCAGACATCAGCTGGGAATACCATACTCATGTGACAAGCAAGTCTGGGAAATTCCAGTAGTTCGTTGAAGATAACTTCTTCACATAAGTACTCAGTGAGTCAGCTAGGAAAGATGCTCTCCTGGACTTACTTGTGACTAAAGAAGGACTCAAGGAGCATGTGGCAGTAGATTACTGTCCTGGCCACAATGATCACAGAATGGTTTAAAATTGTCCCAGAAAGTGTTTAAAATTGTCACTGTAATGAGAAAAAAGGACATCAGAGTTTCTACCCTGACTTCAGGTGAGCAAACTTTAAGCTATTCAGGGAGCTATTTAGCAGAGTCCTCTGGGAATCTGCTTTTGTGGGCTTGGGGGTCCACAAGTGCTGGTCAGTTTTCAGCAACTGCCTTTTAGAGGTACAGGAGCACACAAATCCCCTGTGTTGTAAGTCAGAAAGTAGGGAAGGAGACCAGCTAAGCTGAACATGGAGCTCAGGAGGAAAAAGAAATGTCACAATCTCTGGAAGCAAGGTCAGGCTTCACAGGAAGATTACAGAGCTCTAGTTTGCACATGCAGGGAGAAGACATGTAAGGCCAAAGCTGAACTGGAGTTGAAACTGGTCAGTGTTAGGTCAGATGACAAAATAGGCTTTTTTAAAGAGTGTTAGTAGAACAAGGAAGTCTCAGGAAAACATTGAACCACTACCCATCGAAGATGATCACCTGATAAATAGGGATGAAGAAAAAGGGAAGGCATTCAATGTTTGGGGGTTTTTTTGCCTCAGACCCTAATGATACACCTTGGGTTGCCTGGTCCCCTGAGTCAGAGGACTATGGCTGTAGGAACAGTGACTTTTCATTTGTGGACACTGTAATTGCAAGGAATCAGTTGCATAAGTTCAATGTTCTTAAGCCTGTGGGGCTCGAAGGAAGTCATCCCAGCGTTCTGAATGAACTGAGTATGTTATGACAGAACCCCTCTCAATGATCTGCCAGAGATCTTAGGAGTCTGGGGAGGTCCCTTCTGACTGGCACCTAGACAGTGTTATTCCAACTTAAAAGAAGGATCTGAGGGAAGACTTAGGAAAGTACAGACCTGTTAGTACCTGGAAAAAATATGGAGAAGACTATACTGCATACTATTGAAAGTAATTTAAAGAACAATGCAATCATCAGGCACAGTCAACATGTGTTCACAAATGGAAAGTCCTCTCGGGGTCTCTAGCTGGTCAGAGTGACCCTGAGATAAATTAGAAAGTCTCTTTTCCCAGCCCAGTGCTCAAAGAAGTAGTCAGAGCTCTTCATTTCTCGGTCTCAAGGTTGTTTATTGTATCTTATCTATAAAATTCTTTCTCCTGACCTGCCGAGGTCTGCTCAGCAAGACAGTCAGAGGCATTCTGCCTGCCCCCGGGACAGTGTTATCTTTTTATACTAAAACCTAGGTGTAAAATATTTACAATTACTTTCCAATACCAATCATCTATGTTAGACAGTGAGCTTCTGCTCTAAACCAAACTAAAAGTGCCAACATCACAGCAGAAGATGGAGGCCAAGAAGAAGGTGAAAGGCTAGACACGCCCCGATTTCTCCATCTTACCCCCTGAACTCCCATTCTAAAAACCCCAAAAAATCTATTTTTTACCCCTTGGTAAATTCACTGTCATTCTACTTAAACTTACATGTCTTGTAATTCTTAATATAAGGTCGGTAATGGTTTTTTCCAAGGGCTAAATCAAAGACACAGGGGTCTTGGGCTCTGTGCCAAGATCTCTGAGGCCCCTGGGCAGGGGCTCGAGTCCTCCAGGGCAGCCAGAGGAATTTCCTGGGTTCCCACAAAGTCCTGTTGAACTAATTTGGTATCTTTCTGTGACGTTACCCACCTAGTAGATAAAGCAAAAGCGATGGAGGTACTTTTTATAGATTTTAGTAAGGCTTTTGATACTGTCCCTCATGGCATCCTGTTGAACAAGCTGTCCAGCTGTGGGATGGGCAGGTATGTAATGTGTTGGGCAAAGATCTGGCTCATCTGGGTTCAAGGGCTGTAGTGAATGGCACTGCATCTGGCTGGTGACTAGTCACAGCAATGTTCCTCAAGGCTCAGTTCTAGGCCCAGTTCTCTTTATTGTATTTATCAGTGATCTGGATTCTTTCTTGTACTTATCAATGGTCTGGATGCAGGAGATGAATGAACCAATAGCAGCTCTGCTGGTGATACAAAACTGGAAAATGGCATTGACTCTCTCAAGGGAGAAGAGGCATTGCAGAGGATCTAGATAGATTGTAGCATTGAGCAATGATTAATGGGAGAAAATTTAACAATTCCAAATGCCACATTCTGCACCTGGAATGGAGTAACACCAGGTGCAAGTGTAAGTGGGGAGAGGGGTGGCTTGAGGGCAGCACTGCAGAAAGAGATCTGGGGGTGCTGGCTTGCAGCCAGCTCAATATGAACCAGCATTGTACCATTATATTGGAGTTCTGTGTGCAGTTCTGGGCCCCACAGTTTAAGAAGGGTGTTTGGCCACTTGAATGCATCCAGAGGAGGCAACAAAACTTGTGGAGGGGCTAGAAGGTACATCCTATGAGGACCAGTTAAGACTTTTGTTTTTGTCTAGCTTGGAGGGAAGGAGGGAGGCCTAGGGGGGACCTCATTGCTCTCTACACCTCCCTGAGAAGATGGAGGGAAGAGAGGGGTGCTGATCTCCTCCTTTATATCCAGTCACAGGACAGTAGTTGAAAGCTACTCCAGGGGAGATGTAGCCTGGACATTTAGGAAGTATTTCTTTATTGAGGAAGAGGTCAAACTCTGCAACAGGTTCCCTAGATTAGTGGTTGATGCCCCAAACCTGGCAGTGTTTGAGGCATTTGGGGAAATGTCCTTAACACCATGCTCCTATTTTCAATGAGCCCTGAATTGGTCAGGCAGTTGGACTAATGGCCGGTGTAGATCCCTTCCAGCTGAACTATACTGTCCTACCATTTTCTGTCCAAGAAGTTTTTCTACATCCATATTCCCAAAGGACGTCAGCATCAAATTTGGGCAGTTACATTCAGTTCTCCTCCAACAAAAGTAAAGGAAAAATGACAGCCTCCATAAATATGGGGCTGCTGTTTTTAAACAAATATTCCAGGAAAGATTGTCAAATTGATAGCTCACAGGAAACTCCAGAGAAGTCTGCACTTAAGTAGGTCCCAAGGAGGAGACAAACCCATGAATATCAGTGTTTTGCCAAAATTAGCTATAAGCGTGTACCTGACTCTACAACTGGTAACCATCTTGCTGTTACTGTACACTGTCATCAAGTATTTATTTAAACAAAATGTAAACTTATTTCTATTTACATAGCTGTCAAACCAGCAGCCATCTCTTTCCAGGAATAGTATTTAGTAAAAAGAGGGACTGGTCTGTGTTTGGAGTACCTTGTGGCTTCTACACACTCTGCTAGAGGGCTGGCAAAACAGAATTTTAATTGGAGAGAGATCTGCCAGTGCAAATGTAAACCCTGGTATCTTTGGCTTGCAGCAGGTTAGCAATAGAATGCCAGGGTCCCCAGACTGACTCCAGATTTGTTACTGTCCCTTCCTTATCAGCTACAGCAGAGAGGAAGAGGCAGAGGGTGTTGTTTCTCTTGCTTAAATACGTTATCTTACTCTCTAGGCCAACCTGTGGATGCATCCGTAGCTCCTGTAAGAGCATGGGCACATGTATCGCAAATTAACATCTTAGCTCAAGGGATAAAGGCTTTTGGTGAGTATTCAAGCTTCAGCCTTATTGATAGCCTATTTCACATAGAGCCTGTGGTTGCAGGGCACAGTCTCTTTTCCTTATTCAGTGATAATTCTGAGCCCTTTGATGTGGAGCACATTTTTCTGCTATTAATTGTACTCATAAATTATGGGCATGTGAAACAGTTGCATATGGTCCATTTTGTGGTTTTACATTACCTGGATGTATTGTTCAGCACATACAAAGATGGGTGACAGACACTGACAGGTATTACACTGTGGTATTGCAGAATAGGTGTGTGGTGTGGTTTACACCAGGCTTCAAAGGTGCTAAACTGATTATACATGACTGTGTTCATTAATTTGCCCAGTATAAATAATTTTAGAAGACTTTGGCTGTTAGCTGCAATCCTACAGGAACTCCAACTGAAGATTTGATCTCTCATAAGCAAATAAATAATGCATAACATGGAACAGCTTGCAGCAAACGTTGTTATAGCAGTTCTTTTACCTGGAGGCTGATGTTCTAACATACCATGAAGATAAGTGAATTCATTTTAAATTATGGGGTTTGTATATAATCTTGGCTTACATATACAGTATATATTTATACATACACACACGCATTTATGTATAATATATCTATTTATAGTGTGTATATATGTGTGTATATAGTCTTGAATGTAAAATTGAACATTCATCTAGTTGGAGGTCCCAAGCAACACATAACACTTATAGAGCCATTGCACACTCTTTTGGCAAACTCTGGAAAATTTTAAGAATCTTGCATGGAAAAAAATGCATATGTGCTAGCTGAGATGGAGCAATAGCTCCTTCTTACTTAAATGAAAATATATAAGATAGAACTATGTGGCTTTGCCATCCAGAGGGGCCTGGACATGCTTGAGAAGTGGCCCATGAGAACCTCATAAGGTTTAACAAGACCAATTGCAAGGTGCTGCACCTGTGTTGGGGCAACCCCTGGTATCAAAGCAGGGGATAAACAGATAGAGAGCAACCCTGTGTCTTGGTTTCAAAAGACAGGTGCCTGCTAAGGAAGGCAGGAGCCTCCACTGAAATGGAGAATATAAACCCACCCCTCCAAATTGCTATGGATTTTAAATTAAGGGGCTCTCAGGCAAAAAATATGGGAGCAGGAAATAACAGTTCTTTAATAGGGAAGAAAAAAAAATTAAAGATAAAATGAAACAATGCAATACACTAGAACAACACTGACAAGAGTCAGAACTCAACCTGAGACCCTGTTGGTCAGGGTGTTGGTAGCAGTCCAGTTGGAAATGTGGCTGCAGTCCTCCTGGAGTGTCAGGTGTGGTTCTGTTGGAGCAGGGGGTCCTGTAGGAAAGGGTGTATTCTTCCTCTGAAGATCCAGTGGAAGAAGAGGCAGCTTCTGTTCCTCTGGGGAATCCAGCGGAGAAGCCACACTGGTGCTTCAGAACCTCTGGATTATATCTGAGTAGGAATGCTTGGCTCCTCCCTCTGGGCGGAGCATCTCACAAGGGGATGTTGTAGTTCTTATCAGTCATGCAGTGACATTCAATAGCCTGTTATCAGCAGATGTCCCCTCCAAGGGAGGAGCGATTGTGATCACTCAGAGAAAGAGATAAGGACAATTGCCCACTTGACAAAAGACAACTGCCATACAGATGGTAATAGAATATATCTTGCCTTGCAATCTGGAACACCCTGCCGAGAAGGACTTGGGGATGCCTGGTGGATGAGAGTCTGGATATGAGCTGGCAATGTTCATCTGGCTGCCCAGAAAGCCAAACATGCCCTAAGCTGCATCCAAAGCAGCATGGCCATTAGGACAAAGGAGGGGATTGTGCCCCTTTGCCCCCCTCTGCTGAGACCTCACCTGGAACCCTGAATCCAGCTCTGGGGCCCCAGCACAGGGAAAATGTGTGCCTGTTGGAGTGAGTTCAGAGAAGGGACACCAATACGATTAAAGGGATGAAGCACCTCTCCTATGAGGAAGGGCTGAGAGAATTGGGGTTGTTCAGCCTTGAGAAAAGATGGCTCCGGGAAAAGCTTATTGTACCTGAATACCTCAGAACTTTAATATGAGACTGCAAGAAAGATGGAGAGGACCCTTTTACAATGGCAGGTACAGACAACACAAGGGATATAGGCTCCAAACTGTAAGAGGTTAGGTTTAGATTAGATATTAGGAATAAATTATTTACTGTGAGGGCAGTAAGGTTCTGGAACAGGTTGTGGATGTCCCATCCCTGGAAATGTTTAGGGCCAGGTTGGATACCAGCCTGGTGTGGTAGAAGGTGTCTGTGCCCATGGCAGAGGGGTTGGAACAATATTATCTATAGGGTCTCTTCCAACCCAAGGTGTTCTATGATTTCTTTGCCCCTGCTTCTACTCAGTTACCCAGGAGAATTTTCTTGCCTATTAGCTAGAAATATATTAAAATACTGTGTGATGTTCAATGAGATTGGTGATATGTTCCATCATGAAGAGCCACAAAAAATATCCTTCTTTTTATGGGAATGCATATTTGGGCTGCCCCATGCGTAACCTGCCATTCTGACATGGTAAAAGGCCATCCAGTCTCACAGATGTCAGTGCCAGTAAATATAACCAACAAAGTATGTGGAACTGAGATGCGATGCTCTTTGTGAAAATAGAAAAGCCTCACAAAAACTAAACAAAATTTATGTATCAAAACTTTGTGAAATGTCCTGCAAGACTTTATATTCTTTTCTTTGCTGAATTAGTAGAGTCCAGGATAAATTCTTCATTTCTATTTACTTTAACATATTTAGCAAAACCCCTGCTAGTTCTCCCCAGGTCCTAATTTGCCAGCTGGCATCAATTTAAGGCCAGAAATAATTAATTATATAGGTAGCAGTTCTTGGCTGACCTAGTCTGAAGCTGAGCGAAATCAGCAAAGAGACCCCCTCATCTTCACCCTATCTAAAGCAGTCAGTGTTTTAAAGGCAAAACTCCCCTGTATTCCCAAAAATGCATAAGTAGCAAAATTGCCTGGGAAGTGGGGACTTCCTGAAAATTGTGCTCAAAATATCCAAGCCTGGGTGTTAGGTAGCAAGCCAGCATGTTTACTTTTGGCTGCAACTTACTTAGTTTCCTGGATTAGCTTGGACCGGAATTTGTCCAGTGATACCACAAAATATTCTGTGAGGCCCAAAATATAGTTTGGGTTATAGGTGAAGAGGAAGACTGCTGCCCTCAGGGTGCTGTTACAAAGTAGTTCATGGAGGGCATCAGGAAAGGCAATGTTTTTTCTAAGTGATTTCTTAAACTATGATTTTGGTTACTTTATTGGCAAGCCTAATGGGAGTTGGCAACAAGGATTCTGCTGAGGAATAGGCAGCAAGCAAAATACAGGAAAAGAGTGTAGGAATTCCTCTTCTGCATTGAGTGTTTGAAGCATGAAGAATGGAAAAGACACAACAAAAGGAAGCACCATCTGCCCTTGAATTTAAAGGAGGAAAGGAGATCCTAAAATAAATGTGTTGCCCAGGTAACGAGATGAATAACAGGGAAACCAGCATTATCCCCTTGTGTTAATGGAAGGTATGAAATTGTAAAATGAAAAGTTTATGCTTGTAGTTTGAACTTTCCCTCCTCGGGTGGACTGAATGAGCATTCTAGTGGCAGGACAGCACTCATGTATTTTGATGTTCAAAATGTGGTTTTCAGTGACTTTCACTGCTCTAAGTGTTCTGTGTCGGTGTTTCAGAGGCCCATCTCTTCCTGTGTCCTCTCATCTCTCCTGAAGAAGAGGAGGGCATGGAAATGCAGAGTCCTCTGGAGTTACATGGGAGCCTGGGCGTGGTGGGCGTTTGGACCTTGGCAGAGGGTCAGGAAATGAGTAACCTGCAAACAGGTCCTTTGTCTTCTCTTTCTTTAGGGAATATAAATCATCATAGAGATAGACAATAATTTTACAGTGATGGCAGCATAAAGATAGCAGATTTCTATGCCTATCAAAAAAGGACTATTTAACTCATCCTGTCATTTCTTAACCAAGGCAACCACTTCTGAAGCAACAGCTGATGTGGTAATAGGTTGATTTCTAGCACCTGTCAAAGCAAGCAACACATGAATTAAACCTGCATTTTCAAATAAGAGAATAAACCACTTCTTCAGACATAGAGGAAATAACATTTTACAGTCTTGCAGAAATATGTTTTATTCTTTTAAAATCAAAACAACTTTTATGAAAAGAAAAGGTATTTTTCATTGGATTTTTTTTTAACATTTCCATCAACATGCTACAGGAACTTAGAAGTAAACTTTGTAAAGCTTTCCTATGGAAAAAAGTAAAGAAATCATTTAAGATGTTGCATTAAACATTACAGGTATGTACCACTGACCTGAGCCACTGAGCTGTCAAACACCTTTTGTGTTTCTTTAGATAAAATAGCTGTTTTCATACACCTGATATACTTCAAACCTTTTTTCCCCCTCCTAAAGTGGTTGAATCCAGTTTGGCACATTGGCAGTCAAACAGAATTCCAGAGGTTGGCATGTGACTGTGGCCTGACTATGCCCATGTTGACCCCTTCCTGCCTTGCTGGGGCCACTTGCCCTTCCGCACTTCCCTTTTCTTTCTGTGGCTGTTGACAGAGACTGAGCCTGTGGCCTAGACATAGCAAATAAATTATTAAGTGACACAGACACCTATGTGTCTATGAAAAGGTTTTTGCTCTCTGTGTGTCGAACCCTGATAACAGTCCTTCATCCACTACAAACATAACCTTCTACCAGGAACAAAACAACATTTGCAATAAATTCAGGGAAAACAAGATGACATGGTAGGAGAATTTTTTTTTTTAAGGAAAGACGTTAAGCCTTCTGTTTGGCATCTGTGCCTGCTCATTATTCCAAAGAATCTTGCAAGCTCTGGACAGTCTCAGAAGGAACTAGGATTGTTTATTTCTCCTTATCATAGACTTTCCACTCTGGAGAGGGCCACAACACAGTCATCATTTTTAAGAAAACCAGAACTTCATTTAGATCTGTTTTTTGTTGGAAGACTTGCCAGGCACCAATTGCTCCCATCTGCTCTTAGAGTGCCCATTGTGTTCTGCCACTGTAAATAGCTTCACTTGTTTCTGTGGGTTTTGTGAACCCTGAGTGGGTTTAGAATAAATCTAAACTTGCACCAGAGCTGTGTGCCAGATCAGATAACCTAATGAGAGCTCCCAAATCTTCCTGTGAGCTTTACCTGTTGTTAACCTCAGGGACACTTCCTGAGGTAGCCCCACTGCTGCCTTTTCTTCCTAACAACCAGCAGGGATAAGCTAAGGGGGCCCAAATGCAATGTGTGGATGGGGGATGAGTATTTTTAGCTTGGCTGATTGCAAAGGTCATCTCTAAATGAATGTTTCTGACTGTCTTCCACCCTTTTTCTTTGGGAATGTGGATGTCCCAGCTTCCCTCACCAATGAATGAAACTCTGTAAGAAAGAAAAATTCTCAAAGGTCAAGATAGCCTCTCAGTGTGTACAGTTTTCTCCATGGTAACTATAATGGAATGGTTGGTGTAGTAAAGGCATCCAAGTGATGCTGGGAGTACATATGATCATAGACAATTTTTAAAACAAGTCTATCTGCATTTAAGAAAATTACTAATCTACTAGAGAGTGTTCATATTGCCAAAACAAAAATTATTAAAACTTAAAGAAAATCTAACCCTGTACAACTAGTAAGCAAAGGTTTTATGGAAAAGGAGCAGCTGGCAAAAAGAAAAAATATTTAGAAAAAGAAATGTGAGAATTCTAGGGAGAATAATTTTATAGATCTTCTTTAAGAAAATCAGAATTGATTTTGAATAGTCTCCCTCCCCCAGATGTGGGCAAATTGCAGTTCTCTGGAGGCCTGTAATAGGTCATGTTTGTTTTCTGTTCTTTGGGACATAAGTGATATTTAACTGTAATAACTGTTTTTTCTGGCTCTGGAAACCTGTACTTGCCGGGACAATCCTTTGGGTGGGGCATTTTATAAGGATTAGAATAGTAAATGCAGTGAGGAAATTGCCACACTGCAATCTTCCTCAGCTCAGATCCCAGGTGCACACTGCCAAATACAAGGTTGGCTGCTAGTGGGGGTTTGATACTGGCTGGAATGTGGGCACCCATAAGAAATCATTCACTCATTCTCCTCTACTACAGGTTATCAGAAGAGGAGGAAAGAAAAATCTGAAAGACTCATGGGGTGAGATTAGGATTAGGAGAAAACACTCTAAGGGCAAAACAGGCGTAAAGCTTAAAAAGCAGAAATAAAAATTTATTAATAGAATTAAAAGAGGATAATGAGAACTAACATAAACCTTTAGAACACCTTTCCCTCCTGCCCTCCAGCTTTTCCTTCCTTCCTTTTCCTTCCTTCCTTTTCCTTCCTTCCTTTTCCTTCCTTCCTTTTCCTTCCTTCCTTTTCCTTCTTCCTTTCCTCCTTCCTTTTCCTTCCTTCCTTTCCTTCCTTCCTTCCTTCCTTTCCTTCGTCCTCCTTCCTTCCTTTTCCTTCCTTCCTTTTCCTTCCTTCCTTTTCCTTCCTTCCTTTCCTTCCTTCCTTTTCCTTCCTTCCTTTTCCTTCCTTCCTTCCTTCCTTCCTTCCTTCCTTCCTTCCTTCCTTCCTTCCTTCCTTCCTTCCTTCCTTCCTTCCTTCCTTCCTTTCCTTCCTTCCTTTTCCTCCTTCCTTTCCTTCCTTCCTTCCTTCCTTCCTTCCTTTTCCTTCCTTCCTTCCTTCCTTCCTTCCTTTCCTTCCTTCCTTTCCTTCCTTCCTTTTCCTTCCTTCCTTTTCCTTCCTTCCTTTCCCTTCCTTCCTTCCTTCCTTCCTTCCTTCCTTCCTTCCTTCCTTCCTTCCTTCCTTCCTTCCTTCCTTCCTTCCTTCCTTCCTTCCTTCCTTCCTTCCTTCCTTCCTTCCTTCCTTCCTTCCTTCCTTCCTTCCTTCCATGCAGGGAGACAAAACATGGGGTTTTTCGTCAGTTTGTCACTGTGGAGACCATGGTGGTATCCCCTAAGTTAGGGAGACACAAGAAGCTTCTCTCAAAAAGTTAGATGCCATTGGTTCCTTCCCCTGTTCCTATGGCCTTGAGCCACTCCCTTGCTATTCCTTGATTGACCCTTATCTTTGTACTGCCCCAAGATCAGGTTGACCTCCAGGTCCCTCGGCAGGAAAAAACCTGGAGTCTCCCTATGAGTGTGCCTGGGACCCTGAACATCTCACCACGTGGCTGAATTAAACATCTGTGGATATTATGCAAAGGCTCTTTTTGCTTCCTTACCCTGGACTTTACTAGCACCTATTCTGGCTGCAACAGTCACTTCTAAAAATCTTTCTTCTATTCACTTAGGGAGGGGAGTCTCTTCTGCTATGTTGTGGTCACAGGCTGCAGGTAGACCTCTATATCTCCCCATGCACTTAATGAATTGCAGTGAAAGACTTTGTTGTACTTTAGTTCTCACCACAGCTTGCAGAAGAATCTCAGCTCTGATGCTCGGAGCACCTCCTCCTCCTGCTCCCTCCTTTTCACTGCCCTTAGCACTGCCATGTTGTTCTCCTCACGTCTTCACCTTTTTCTTTTCTCTGACTTGGGAGAGAATTGGTGTCCATAGGTTCGTTTGTTCTCAAGTTCTATAAATTGAAAAGTTTTTATAGAGTTTTGCAGTGCTGAATTGTTGGTCCTGTCTGGGCTCTACACTGGGGAATTGCTCACCATGCCCTTCACTGCTGATCACGTGGTCTCTGCTGGCCCCACATAGGCCACAAAGGCTGCCCTTGCCTTTCTGGTTAAAAGCAGTTAAATAATTAAAGTTCATTGCAAGTCCTGCCAAGATGGCAGAGGCCGCACAATCCTGGCTGAGCTGCCCCAGCTGTGCCGCCCTGGCCACACGGCTGCTCTCTGCGCTGGGATGAGCCAGGATGGGCTCCACCTGGCCACGCCAGAAGACCTCCCAGAGGCCTCCTCCCTACCCCTCGGAGGAAGAAAGGGCTTGCACATGTTTTTTCTTTCTTAAATATGTGCTCACAGAAGCATTGCTAACTTCTCTGATTGGCCTGGCCATTATGTCCATCGTCAGAGCCTTCAGGGATTTGCTCTGCTGGACATAGCACAAGTTTTGAGGAGCTTCTCTCTCAGAAGCAATATCTGTGGCTTTTTCTCCACCCCCACTAAAAACCAGGTTGTGTTAAACTAACACAGCTGCTCTTTCCATGCTTACACTGATCTCCTGGGTAGAACTTGTGTAAAATTTCCTCCCTTCCTTGTCTACCCTCCTTCATTTCTGCAATTCATGAAAAAGAGATTATCCTAAATGGCTGACCTGGTATTCTCCTGACTTCACAGACATCTCTCTTTGATAGTTATTCCAGCAGCCCTGTCTTTAGCTAAGGAAGAAGAGGAGAAGTAGCAGTTCAGGATTTAGTCTTGAGTTTTCCTTTGCTCTCTACAGTGATGGAGAGGGTTTCTAATGGTTGTCTTTCAGTGATTTTAACAGACTTGGTCTCGCAGTAAATCATGCCATGGAATTTAACATTCTTTCCCCCCCCGCCATATTTTAAGGAAGTTCCATGATGGAAAGAGGTTAATTCTAGGTGCAACAGCTTGCATGGTATATCTGCTACCCTCAAATGCTCTCAGTTTAGACAAATATGAAACTATGAAAGTAATCTTTTCTATTATTATTAATTTTCTTCCTTCTGGTTCATTTACCAAGAACCTCAGAAGGTGCTTATGCCAGAAAATGGTCAGGACAAACAGAATCAATTTTTTCTGGGCAGCAAAAAACTGGGACTCAACCTCTTGCCACCACTAACCTTTATACTCATTTCAGTTGATATGGAAACTAATGTTGGATCCTGTAATGACCTACCCTGAAGGAGAACGCAGCACCCTACTTTTCCATGTTTACCTAGAAATCTGGTATTTGCTTCAGATGCCACAGGGATTAGAGGACACTTATGATCTGGCCTGAAATTTTTTGTGCACACAAATGTTGGACTTCCTTTTGCTGCCACCTTGATGTTAGGGAGGAAGGCAGCAGCTCTGTTCACCTGCACTGCAAAGTGGTGGGTGCCAGCTCTTGCAGTGAGACCTTCCTTGTGTTACCTGCTCACTGCTTTGAGCTCCTGAGATCAACCCTGTAACTTCAATTGCATCCAAGCCTCTGTGTTTGAAGGGCTGACAGATACTTTCTGCTATGGTTCATGTTTGCTTTGCTTCCTGCTCAGTTTTTGTCCATAACTGTAGCAGGACACTCACATGGGTTGAGGATCTTCAGTCCTGGATCTAGACCCAAAGGAAGTCAGACCCAGAAGATAGATCAGGTGAGTAGACCACAGTGTTAGACCTGCCTTAATTGATCCTTGTGGATGTTTTTTACAGCAGTTGGAAAGGAGGCTTGCAGAAGACAGAAAATAAATGTATGACAGCAGATGAAAGGAATTTGCGTTCTTGGCGAAGCTCATAGCAAGGTCACTGGGTCTACTCTGTGGATGGGAAGGCTTCCTTCCCAATCAAGGAGTGAATCAGCCAATGATGATGATGTGGTGGTTTATCCAATGCCCATGTAACTATGATGTGCACAGATTCTGAGATATGATTCATCTTTCTCCCATGAGTCTCAATGGAGCCTTTTGGTAACTGGCTCAGATACAATATGCCATTGTAGTTGTCTGCAATGGGTGAAATGAATCCCACACCAGAGCTGGGCTCCAGGGAGAAGATGACAAGGTCAGGTTTAGGAGGCTTGGTTACATACCATATGGAAACAATACTTTCTTTTACATAGGATTAGTTGCCTCCTGAAGGAAGAAGGAACTCTGGGAAAAGAAAAACATGTTTTGAAATACTGTATCTGTCAGAAACAAATCTGGCTGGGAGTAGAAAATGCAGAGAAATCAAATTTAAAATAAACATATTATTTTGAAAAAGTCTAAAGAAGTCAATTAGTTTAACTGTTTGTTTGGGACAGCCAAGAAGAAGCAAGCCTTGCAGATAAAACATTGTATTTGCAGGTTGCAAGGAGGGGTTGGGACATGTGGCAATTGGAGAGTCACCAAAACAAAAGATGTTCAGCTCCCTGACTTGGCTTTATGTAGCCAGGCATATCCAGGACTTGAGGGAGGGATGGGGCAGGGGACAACTTTCATCCTTGTAGGGAATTGTTCTGGGTCCATAAAGACAGGAGGTAACAGAGACATTGTTAATAAGAATATTGTTCTGTTTGGAATATAGCTGTTTGGATTATAAGGCTTCTGACAGACACAGAGTAATGAAAAAGCCTAAGCTTAGAGAAAAGACTCAAAAATGGATAATTACAGTAAAATTATTTTAGTGTTCTTTAGTTTAACAAAGGAGAGTTGTTCTGGATAAGAATGCAAATAAAAATTATACCTCATCCAGTAGTGCTGTAAACTGCTCAGAGTAAAGATGTTTACCCCTGAAATGTCAACAGTTTTGTGGAATTTTCTCTCTGAACACATAACACTGCAGCAAAAAGAGCAAAAGTTTGAGCAATTAAGGATATAATATACACTTCTGTGAGGACTTTGGCTTGTTTTTAATCAATGAAAATCACTTTCAGCTGGTGGCATGTCAATCTGTCTTACAGAGAAACACCTGCTCTTCCCTAAAATGAACAGGCTTTGTTCACGAATCATCATGATGCAACAGTTCAGTGGCATCTCAAAACCAGTGCCATGACTTCTTCTAGCACAGCAAGACAACTAAGCAATACCAAAAAAGACCCAAAATATCACCTAAAAATGAAAAGAGAAAATTAATTCGAGGGCCGTTGAGTGTCAAGGGTTTATGCCTGTGCTCTGATGCACTCAGGTGAAGCTAGAAGGAGCGTTCTACAGGCTTGACTCCAGCCAGGGCCTGAGGAAATCATGAGGGGTCCCTTTTGCAGGGAAGAAATGCACAGTTGGTGCTCAATCCTTGCCGTTTCTTGTCATCTAGTGGCCTGCCAAAGAACCAGTCCTAGGCCTCACAGCTCGCGTCTTTAAAGCCCACATCAGAAGGGAGGGATGGATGCCCAGGGAAAAGAACACTAAGAGGCAGGTTCTGCCCCTGCATACCCAAGTCACCTCCATCCTCCCCGCCCACTCTCCTCTGCCTGTTTTTCTTTCTTCTCTTCTGATGAAGGCCAGGTTGCAGAGGCTTTGGTCACTCATTGTGACCTTTTCTAGAATGGAGAGGGCTTTAAAGTTTACCTTTGGTGTTTCCTGAATAACTAAGTTGGGCTTTGGCCAGCACTGAAGTGGTGCACAGTGGAAACACAGCAGGGGTTTTTCTGGTCCTTGGTCCTCATGGGCTGGGTGGAATAACATCCTCCACACCTTCTTGATGCGGTCAGCCTGACTACAGGTGTGCTACCAGCCATTTCCCCATAGAAATAGAGAGATAAAATTCTGGCATACATCTCTCCTGTAGCATCCACCCTTTTAGTGAGATTTTTGCCATTGCTTAACTATTTGGGAATAACTGTTAGATTAGGAAGGTGAACTCAAATGTTAACATCTATTACAAGAGCAAATGCAGGTTAGTGTATTGGTCTGACAGTTCACTAAATCCCCCATCTCTGGGACCTGCACATGTTGTTTTATCTGAACACTTTTGGTACATTGAAAATATTTCAAGTGTAAATTCCAGAGGTTGTTTTTTTTTTCTTTTCTGCAAGCAGATTCAGGTTATCAGGATTTTTTTAAGTTAAAACATTTCCTAGAGGAAGTAAGATGCTTTGACAAATTTATCCAGAAATTCCCTGCAAGTAGAAAATGAAAGTATGCTTTGAAAGTCTGGTACTTTCCACCTTAACTTCCACAGTAATCAGATAAAGTAAAAACAGGACATTACTTTGTCTTTTTTATTTAGATCCTTTCCCATCCCACACACAGAGAAAAGTGAATGTATCTAACAGCAGTGGAGTGGGATTACAGATGATTTCTCTGCCTGTGTCAGAGTGCAGTAGGCCCAGGATTGGTTCAGAGCAGCAGAGTCCAGCAGCCAGGACACTGGGGGCACCTCTCTGGGGATGGGGACAAAGGATCAGCCCTAAAGTGGGTTCTGCTATCAACCTGTTTAGCCACAAATGATTAACATGCTCTTGGGGACACGGAGAGGATGTTCATTATTATGGACAGAATGAAGACTTACTGGCTATGAGCCCAGTAGCAGGCAGTCTTGGTGGGTTAGGTGCTATGCTCCTCACCCATTTTTTGCAAAGAAATGCTCTGTCTACTGACAGTGGTTCTTTTGGACCAAGGGGACAAGAGCCATCTCCCTCTTACCTCCAAGTGGCTGAGGTGGCCATGGCTGCTGTAGTGCCCAGTCAGGCAGTGTAGACTCTCCAGCATTCATGAGCCTCTCATATACTTCTTTACCCTGTATATCTAGGAACATGTTTGCAGATAGCTTTTACAGATTTTAGTTAAGTTTCCAAAATTCTAAGCTAAGTTTCTCTGAGGTCTGTCTTCAGGATCTATGTCAAAGCATGTGACTCAATCACCTTTGTTGGGATGGGGTTTGCAAAGAATTCCTGTGGTCCCAAACCACAGAGCTTGTAGCAGATATATTTGTGAGCCAAGTGACCACTGAGAGAGCTCAGTTATATATTTGTCCTAATCAGTATGCATTTCTCTGGATTTAAGGTATAAGTATATTATGTCATGAAGGGAAGGGAAGGGAAGGGAAGGGAAGGGAAGGGAAGGGAAGGGAAGGGAAGGGAAGGGAAGGAAGGGAAGGGAAGGGAAGGGAAGGGAAGGGAAGGGAGGGAAGGAAGGGAAGGCAGGGAAGGGAAGGGACAGGGAAGGGAAGGGCAGGGAAGGGAAGGGAAGGGAAGGGAAGGGAAGGGAAGGGAAGGGAAGGGAAGGGAAGGGAAGGGGTTATGTTTCTAGCTCTTCTTTCCACAGTCTTTGAAGTAGGTGTTGGCAGGCCCAGGATTGTCACAACTCCTGGTAAAATAAATTAATACAATTTGAAAAATAATTTTTAGTTGTAGAAAGTATTTTCCCAATCCATATTTCCCTTAACATTATGGCCTTAAAATGGCTTTTATCATATTAGGGTAAACATCTAGCACCTACATAGCACCTGTACATTTTCTGAAACAATCATGGTATTTCCAGAATTATGACTGCACAATCTTTTGCCTAGCACAGGACCACTAGATTTTCTTCTTCCCTATAAAGAAACAAAGGAATTATTTGAGAATTATATTTGCTGATTCAGAGAAATAGGATCTTAGAAGGTAGTGGGTCTAATTTTTCAGGCACTGTGCTCCAGGAAAAGATGTCAACCAATTTGACATTGAAGAGCAGAGAGAACAGCAAATAAGACTGCTGCTTGGAGGAAGGACTGAAAGACCTGAGGTCATGAGGCCACGATGAGATGTGAGGTCTTCAAATATAAATGCAAACCTGCAAAGAAGAGAAAAATAAATATTCTCTGTCTGCCTCAAACAGAGTAAGAAGTAATGGCTTTAAGTTTGTTAAAAAATTCTCAGGATAAACATATAAGAGAAGTCTCCGTTGGTAGTGATTATAAGATTCTGGCACGCACAACTTTGAATGACCAAAGCCATCACTAAAGATCTTTAGAAATAACTTAGTGAAAGCTGAAGGTGGCTTCAGTCTTGTCCTGAATGATCTTGTCCTGGACCATTTTGTCCTTCACAGTATTCATTCTCTTGCCTTTTACTCTGCAGTCATAATGTCACTCCATTCATTGTGCAGACAGGAAGGCTGGAATGATAAAAAGTTTCCAGCCCTAAGCAACCCAGTGTACCTTCAAAGCTGACCCTACAAGTGCCAGCTGGACAAAGGGGTCACCAGAGTGTTCCATCCAAGTGATATATCCTGTGATGTTAAACATAACCCTAGCTGACCTGGTCTTTACCAAGAGCAAATGCATATTTAGTCAAAAATGTGTGCATATGGCTTTTGGGAAGGCAGTACCCTTTCATTGTAGGAACTGTTAGCCAGGAATTGTCTGATTTCCAAGCAGTTAGCATTCACATTTTGTAGTTGTGAAATGCGTACTTTTTCTGCAAAACATTCTGAGAAATGTGTTGCAAAGGCTACTTAGGTTTCTTTAGTTTTTGCTAGGGAAAAAAAACAACAACCAGGGCTTGCTCTGCTGATAACACATGCTGCAGTGCTAATTCTGATACCAGATATCCTTTTTGCAACAGGCAGGTGCTGCAAACCTTCAGAAGATGAGGAAAGGAAGGCCTGCACATCCACCTGGCCCAATTTACATATCTGTCTGAGTACTGGTCAGCTTGCACTCATCAGTGGAAATCTGAACTTCAGTAAGGGCTATGCCCTTGGAAGACAGTTGCAAAAAAGCACTAAGTTTTCTTCCTCACAACATTTCTGTAATTTGAGGTCAGCCAGAATACTTTAGCTCTTCTGATTTATCTCTGGTTTGCATTTCATTTCTCTTTTTTAAGCTTAGAACTCTGTAGCCCCTCTAAATAAGAAAAGAAACCACACTGGAGGAGCAGAGCCTTGCATGGGTGTTGGAAACCATTTGTGCTCAACCATTTCATCATGAAAAGTCAGTGTCCAAAATCAAAGCATGCTTATAACCTCCCATCTCTTGCATGTAATGCAGGACCACTGTTTTAGTAAAGTTTGTTCTCAGACTGAAGAGAAGAGGAAGCTGTTAAGTCACAGGGGTCTTCAGCCTTTGACCAAGGTAATTTGCCATCATGTGCACATGGGAGGTCCTCAGCTGCGGAGCTGGTAGTCATATGTTAACCACAAATTATATTAATTTGAGGTTTTGTGCCTTGCTTTCCCATCGTGAAGTCAGCTTTTTAAATGTGACTTTCTTGAGAAAATGGAGGGTCTACAAGGCTATCTCTTCTCCAGAAAACTGAGATTGCCAATGAATAAGGTATGGACAAAGGAAGTTGCAAGCTACTCAAATTTCTTTTACATTATTAAATGCACTTGAAATGGCATTTTCCAAAAGTTCTCAGCCTTTGTAGAATTTGTAAAATTTCTAAATTCCTGAAGTAAAATTAACTAGTAGACTTCTGTATATTAACAACTTAAATAGCTTTACAATGCTTCCTGTAACCCAGAAACACTAGAATGTAGGCAAGTTTCTTATTACACACCAAATTTCAAAAATCCTATCTCTTGTACTGAGAGAGATGTTGTTTCGGAGAAGATTGCATAAGAGAAAATTATTGTAGCGTCTCAGAACTTACCCCAGAAATCTATTACTGTCTAGGGACGCATTCATTTAATCTAATCTTTTAAGAGGTTTGTATACTGTGTGGGTTGCTTTGGTGGGAGTGACCAGTCTCTCCCTTGCAAGAGATTGAAGAGCAGTAATGTGCTTTGCTGGCATAAACACACCTTTAGTTCCACAGATTTCACTATTTTCCTTCTGTGTTGGTTAGTGGGTTTGAGAGCTGTACAGCTTTGTTTCTGTTCTTTGGGCTTCCTCTGTGACTATACCTGCACAGAATATCTGATGCAAAAACAGTAAAAGAAAGACAAGCCATAGGAAATAATGTCTTATGAATTGGAGGCCCTTGGACCGTGTCTTAGGGAGGCTGTGCAAGTGCTGTACATCTCCCACAGAAGGGGTCCTGAGCCTATTTGTTTCCTTTTGTGCACTGTTGTGATTGTGTGGTTTCACTGTTTGATTTAACTTAGTAGTGGCTCTTTTCAGTCATGTATTGAGTGGACAAGGTGAATCAGGAGGCTTCTCTCCTCCCACTGGTGTTCTGCTCCTTAGTAGGATGCTGCAATGTGAATATATAAAATCTGGAGAACATCCACTGAGCCTTAACACAACTGTTGTTGGGTGTGATGTCAGATGAGACACTGTTATCAAGAGGCACATGAGATGGTGGGGATAAATATGTAGTACCCAAAGTGACACAGTCCTTCCATTCACTGGCCTGTTCTAAAGCCAGTGGATGGTTGTGAAAGACTGCATAGATTAATGTCTTGAGACATTTTGAGATGCTTGTGTGGGGGAAAGGGCAGCTCAGGCCCTGCCCTGCTTAGGCAGTGACCTGTCCCACACCTCCCACCACTAGAGCCTGTGTCCCATTCCACAGTGGTGCCAGTCACAGTGGTGCCAATCACAGGTCATACTCTCCACCTGCCTCTGGAGCCCCTAACCCAGTTCCTGAGTGGCTAAATGACCATAAGTCCTTCCTGGAGGAAGGGCCCAGGAGGGCCAAGGTGTACTGAAGGCTGAACATGAGGTAATCACAGTGTCTGGACCCTACGTCTCTTTGGAGTTTCTAGCATCATTGAAACCCAGGAACTGGTAGCTATATGTGTGCTTCTCTGTATCTTTTCTGTCTTTCTCTTTCCTTGTTCTAATTCCCTCTACTTGGAATTTTGAGTAACTTGAAATCAAATGCATTCAAAGTTTGCTAAGTTGAGTGGGACAAGCTAATGCTTTGAGAAGTGTTTCACGTTGATGCACTAAATCTTTTGCAAAGTTCATTGATTTTTCTAAAGTTGCCAGTAAAATATTTTGTTTTGTTTTGACCTCTTGAGAATATCTTGTCAGTAGTTCTCCTGTGTATCCAACTCAGAGTACATGAACAATTGTGAGTCCTTTTAAAACTCTCATCAAGTGAGATGCTTCAGGCCTTACAATGGTGGCAATAACACTTTAATTTCTTCCAAAAAGTTGTGAAAATTGAGCCACATGCTTTCAGTCACCACCTTTTATTTCCCTGTTTCAAAAGGCAGTCTCTGTTTGCTTACCAAAATGAAACTACCATAGGCTCCTGTGCTTTGCTTCTCTAGGTTCACATGCTGGTAACATGCTGAGGTACTTCCTGTTTATCTACAAAAATACCATCTTGCAAAACAAATTCGGCTCTTGGGGGATCTAATTAAGTCAAGGCTCAGCCTTGCTGTACAGCTGAAACAAACTATGTTTAGATTTCACTAACCTTCACACCTCTTGATGGTAAGACACTTCTTCCCCATGTGTTCAGTCTCATTTTAGGCCCTAGGTGTCAATTGTGGTTCTAGGGCTGCTCTGAACAGACCTGGCAGTGCTTTTCAGCTGCCTGACAGAGTAAAGGCTCTACAGGCCCAGACAAACGCACCCACTGTTGGAAACTCAAACAAGTAACCAGAAACCATTCTCAGCCTCCTGAATGTCTTTGGACTCTTCCCTACATGTATTACGGCATGGGCAGAGTACTGCAAAGTATCTTCAAGAACAATATTGTTTCATGTGTATGTATTCTCTGTAAAGATGGCCTTTCCCTCTTTCCTGCAAGGCCTGTACCCAGGTCATGTGAAGCCATTAGAGAAAGTTCATGCTTTTTGTTCTAATACATTTAGGCTCTTCATTAAATGGCTCTTCTTGTTGTTTAGTTTATGATGTACAATCTGGAACAGAGAAATAAAGTGAAGTGAAAAGAAAGAAGAAGAAATATAATGAAGTGATTGAAGGAAAATTAAGTGGAACACAATGAAATTAAATGGAATGAAGTGCTGTGAAATGAACTGAAACTTAATGAAATTATATTAATTGAAAATGAAGAAGTTACATTTCATGAAAGGAGAAATCAAGGAATGAAATAAAATTAAAAGAAAGAAAAGGAAATATAATTGTTTTATAATGCTGTCTTGACTAATTCTGTGTCATGATGCTCTTATATATATATATGTTATAAACAGAAGTCTTCCAGAGCTTTCTCTCTTTAGGGCTTCCATTCTTGGATCCTGTGATATATACAAGTATAACAGCACTTGGATATCTATAAGCAAGTAGAAATGTTGCATGCAATAATAAATAATGCTTAGCCCTGTATTGTAAATCAACGACGACTCCAATGAAGGGGAGAGAGAATGATGCATCTGACTCCATCATCAGAAGGTGAATTAATTACTTTATTATACTGTACTACGTACATTTAATCTGAACTAAATCTGCCAAGCACTCAGTCTTGCTCACAACTGCACAGAACAGCACTCATCTCCCATTCTCTCATGACTGTCCCATGACAGTCCCACACACACACACTTCTTGGCCCTGATAGGCGAAGGGAACAAAACATCCTCACTTTGGGTAAACAATCTCCACATTGCATTCTACTTTAGCACAACACAGGCACAGCAAGCGAGATAAGAATTGTTTTCCTTCTTCTCTGCTTGTCTCACAGCTTCTCTCTGTTCAGAGGCCATGTGAATGCCACAGCCCTCAGATATATATTTTTCATTTTCATGTTTTAAAAACTATTCTTTTCACAAAGAAATATTCGCTCAATTCTATTGATACAGAAATGAAAGTAAAGAGAGCCTGTTGAGCACTTCTGAGATTATAGTGCAGCCTGAGGGGGAAGGGGGATGCACCACTACAGAGCCTGAACTATTTATTTCACTTTCTGTAACAAGTAAGTAGTGCTGTGACTAGAAATCTATTTTCCCATTTCTCAGAGAAATTGCCAAGCCTACACTTAGATTTGCTGTGTTGAATTCTAAATTTCAGCCACTGACTAGTCTTACTGTGGTCTGGTAAGATTAGTGACCTGAGTAGTGGCAGGAACTGAATTTTATTAGAGACTTGTATAAATATATATACACAAGATGTACCATGTAGAACTAGCACTGAAGTAGAAATCCTGTACTTCAGCTTTCAGACAACCATTAAAACTTCCAGTCTGTAGTTTCTCCTCTCTTAGCTATGCGGGGTTTAAATGCTCTGAATCAGTGGTGCTCCTTTTGATGTAGTTAACAGGCACTTTTACAGGTCTAAGGCACAATCAGAAAGTTTGTTTCTGACAGAAAGAAATGGTGTCCTTCTGAACAAAAGGTGAAGCAAGGGTCTTTCCTGTGCTGGGTGATGTGCTTGGGTCACTACAACCCTGAGCAGAGCTCCAGGCTGGGGCAGAGTGGCTGGAGAGCTGCCAGTCAAGAAGGGCCCTGGGGGTGCTGGTCAAGAGCAGCTGCACATGAGCCAAGTGTGCTCAGGTAAGCAAGAAGGTCAAAGGTACTTGGCCTGTATCAGCAATGGTGTGTCCATCAGGACCAGCACAGTGACTGTCCCTCTGTGCTGGGCACTGCTGAAGTGTTATAGATGGATAATGAGATGATTTGCTCTCGCAATTAAAAGATAACTATTGTGTGAATATTAATAAAAGCTTTAGAGATGTATAGTTATGTTATTGTAGTTTAGATGTCCTCTGTTGTACCCACAGTTCCCTTTTCCCCCTGTATTGTAACCATCAGACAGCTGGGGTTGTCTAGGACAGGTAAGAAAAAGGGGCGCACAAGTGCCCCTTACCTGGGGCAGCTGGGAAGGAAAAACCTTGTTGCTTAGGGGGTGAGGCATGGCCACACCTGACCTCGAATCAAATTACAAGAAAGCAGTCTCCACCAATAAATGGCAAAGAAGAGCTGACTGACAGACTTTAGGAGGGGCCAGAGCTGGCTGATGCAACCCACAGGGGTATCAAAGACCAAGCATCCATCTTGAAGATGAACTGGCCACTTGGTATGCATGAGGGGCAGATCTCAGCACTGCAGCTTTTTCCTTATGTAGTCTTTGTTGTATTTTTGTTAAGGTTTAATAAACCTTTTCAAGTTTTCCAAGGAGCAGTTATCTCTCACATGAAGCACATCCAATCCTGGGGTCAGTTTTGGGCTTCTCGCTATAAGGACATTGAAATGCTGGAGTGCATCCAGACAAGGGAAGAGAGCTGGGGAAGGGTCTGGAACACCAGGAGCAGCTGAGGGAGGTAGGGGTACACAGCCTGGAGAAAAGAAGGCTCAGGGGGGACTTTCTCACTCCCCAAAAGTCCTTGACAGGAGAGCGGAGCCAGGTGGGGATAAGGTTCTGCTCACAGGGAACAAGGGACAGGACAAAATAAAACAGCCTCAGGTTTTCAATGGCACTGGGGGAGGTTTAGATTAGATATTAGGAAAAAAGGGTTGTCAAGCTTTGGAACAGGCTTCTCAGGGAAGTGGCCGAGTCACTATACCTGGAAGTGTTCAAAACCCATGTGGATACAGCACCTGAGGACACTGCTTAATAGTGAACACGGAGGTGGTGCTAGGTTTATGATTGGACTTGAGGATCTTAAATGTCTTTTCCAACCTTAACATTTCCATGATTCAAGGCAGGCTATTACTGCCCTGAAATCTCTAGTCAGTAGTGTGGTTATGGTTGTACTCCCTTTTATCCCATTTTACAAGGAGGATACTACTATGGAGTAATCTAGATGAAGAGTGCTCATCCATGAAAAGGTATTAGGGTATCTGCCTTCAGATCAGTCACTGACCTTGCAAAGAAGTAATTTAGAATAATGAAAGTGATGAAGAGGCAATGATGGAGTTTTAGTATCAGTAACTATGAAACAATACAGCTTGTTCCCTACTCTGTATACCAGCTTTAAATCCTTTCCATCTTCACCTACTCAAAACAAAAGGTCAAGGAATTTCTCCTCTGGCAGCCCAGCATTACCTGTTCAAAATATAGACTTCAGTTATCAACAGCTAAAAATCTAAAATAAGAGCTGTTGAGGTACAACCAACTGACCATGCTACAAACTTGGCATCTGAAAATCTATACAATTAATTTCTAGAAGTTTATCATACACAGGAAGAGATAGCAAACCAGAGACTACAGAGATTAATAAAATTTATTTATTTATTCCCCACTTTTATTGACTTTTCAAAGAAACCCACCACAAATACCATCCAAGTTGGAATATACTAGTACGCTAAAATTTTAAAAGAGTATGCTACTGTTAAAAAAAAAAAAAGGCATTAAAAATGTATAGTTGAAGGCTATTAAATTTTGATACATCTGGATACTCACTTAAGAGTCCTTATTATTCTAGGACAGTGGAAGTACAGTAGACATTCGGTCATAGCTAATTTGCCAGCTCATGAAGACAAACAAGAACTGATCAGTGCATCTACCTTCTCTTTAAAAGCCAATCAGCAATAAACAGATGGTATCATTTTCATGCAGGAATGATTGTGGTCTCTCTACTTAGTTGGGCTTCAGGGTTATCATGTTTTTAGGCTACTGGATGGTTGGGGAGTTTTGGCAAAAAGAAACTTTGAAAGGTGAAAGTTCACTTTATTAGAAGAGGCTATGTTTAAATTTTATGCTTTAACAGATTATCACCATAATTTCATGCCTTAATGTCTAACAGCAACAGCATTCTTTTTTCCCCCCAAAAAGGGACTATTATGAATGCATTATAATCAAAAATCAAATCTTTATACCACCTATGTTATATTCAGCTGTTAAATATTAAGAGGTATCACCTGGGTTAATTACATGACACCATTTTAGAATATGCCTAAAATAAGAGTTTTTAATTAACTATGCTGTGGCTTAAATACCACTTTTCAGACATAACTCCACATTATATCTGAAATTTTCAATCTTAAAAATATACCAATTAAAATAAATTATTGTTATACATTTCTTTATATCAAAGAAGAATCTTCAAATTTACAAAAAGCCAGTCCAGAGGTAAGTGTGTCATATTATACCAGTGAAGAAATGAAAGTAACTGACATTATTTCCAAATAGTTAACTTCTTTCAACATACAGTTTATTGCCTGCTCTTTATTTCTTATTTAGCTCACAGAAAGAACATTTTGTTTCACAAGAATGTCTCTCGACAGAGTGGGCATGTGGATTTGTTGCTGGATGAGAACCATTTGTACTGAAAAAGAGAAATACATCTGTTTAATATACGAAGGCAAGCTGAGTACAGAAACACTAGTACTCATCAACAATAACCATTATTGCCAGGGATCCATGTTAAGCTGCACCAGGGCAGGTTTAGATTGGACAAAAGGAACAAGTTCTTCACAGAAGTAGTGATTGGGCTTTGGATTGGGCTGCCCAGGGAGGTGGTGGAGTCACTCCCTGGAGATGTTTAAGAAAAGACTGGATGTGGCACTCAGTGTCATAGTCCAGCTGACAAGGTGGTGTAAGGTCATAGGTTGGACTCTATCTCAAATGCCTTTTCTAACCTAGTTAATTCTGTGATTCTGTGAATGTAACTATCAAAACATTACCTGTACTTTTAAAAACACCAACAAGAAACAGTAAAAAACCCCTTTTCACTCACACACGTATGTGTGTGTCTCTGTACGTATGTATTTGTATATACACCTATTAGACATACACTGTGTAGCAGCTGTTCTTTCATTACCTGCTCTTACATCTTAGTACAGAATTCACAGAAATTACTTATGAGTGCTGGTAATCCCAGATACTCCAATGACAAAGTGGAAAATTGCTGGTAATACAGTAGAAGTTTCTGGTTGAAACTATATTGATTGCCAGGCTGGATGGGGCTTGGACAACCTGGTCTAGCAGAAGGCGTCCCTGCCATGGCAGGAGGATGGAAAAAATGAGCTTTAAGATCCCTTCTGACCCAAACTGCTCTATGACTCTAGGGTATTTTGCCTATTTAAAAAGATTTACTCCAGGTACTTACCAAGCAAGCTGAATGAAACTTTTTCTTGCATGTTCTGCAAGCTTTTTTGGGAAGAGAATAGTTTGAACCATGAATGACTGAAAAACAGATCATGCAATCTTCAACGCCTTCAAAACGTTTATCCACATTATTTTTCCACAAAGATAAGCCTTCCATAATACTTCCATTCTAACAGAGGGAAAAGAGCTGTTAATACTGTAGAATTCCTTTGAACTATTCCTGTTGTAGTCATAAAAACACGAAGGAAACAAAGCCTGAAGGATTTTTAATCTGAAATTACATGCAATACATGTAGTGCATAATTTATAAGACTCTGATCTACAGAAAAGTGAGTATTCAATAGTGCAAGAAGAGTGTATTCAGGGGCACTTAAAAACAGATTTTGAAATTTTCAATCACTGCTTTGTTTTGGTCTAACCACAGATGAATGATCCAATTTCAGCAACCATCAGTCTTTTAGAGAATTCCATGGATGGTGTTTTTAGTTTTGATTTTTGTCGTTGTCGTTTGTTTGTGGTTTTTTTCAAATTATAGTTGAGGTGGTACTGACACACAGGACAAACACTGGGCCACATCTTAAGAGATCTAAATTTTCAACTTAGGCTCTGGATTTAACAGGACCTAGTAGGCTGATCATTTTACTTCTGTTTATATATCTGGAGAAAAGCAGATGGTTAGTGACCCAATTCTACAAAGGTTTGCAGTCTAATGAGATCTATTACACAGATCTATACAATACTGCATTACTAGGAATGTTTTTCTGCTATAAGGACTTACTAAGTTTTCAAAACTGAGAACTTTATTGAAATTCACCTGATGTGTAAGATATGTGCTTAACTGTAGCATCCAGTTGCGCCACTGCTGTACGGCCACACCAACCCTCTTTCCACTCTCAACTGTTATGGATCCCAGTGGATAATTTGATGGAAGCTGTATTATTAGTTCAATAAAGATATCATCAACAGAATAGGTTGCAATGACTTCTCGTGCTGCAGATCGAGCTTTTACCTTTGAAAAAAATACATGTATTAAAACCTGCCATTCAGCATCTCTAGTCTTTGTATGTATATATATATATATATACTATAAACACATTCCTATATATATTAAATTATTTTCCTTGATAAGGTAAACACTTTTTTCAAAGAAAACAAAAATCCACTCATATGTCAGTAAGCTAAAAACAAATTACCAGCCAGTTTTCAATCTACTGATTGATTACATCTTTTAATAAACAAAAAGTATATTGACAGCAGTACCTTCCACTTACTTCCTCAAATTCTTCAACATCCTAAAATCCATTCTTTCATGTTTCTACCAAGCAGAATACTAATAAACATCAATTTAATTTATTGATACCAAACAAAATAATGTTTAATCAGTCATTTAGAACAAAAAAATTGCAATAATATAAAACAGAACCACAGTCTGGTTTTGAAAAGTAAAATTTCCTGAAATGTTTCCAAAAAACTCAAGTAAATAAAAACAAAGGACAAAAAGTCTTACTGTCATGCCATTAAATAACTGTGTGCTAGTCTGAACAGAAGATATTTCCTGGGAGGAGAGCACACTGCTGACATATTTGCTTGTGAATTTATCCACAACATTGAAGACACGCTTCTCACAGCTATTCCACCACAGCCTCACCATGGCTGGCAGATCTTTCAGTGTTATATGGTACACAGAGCAGGCCAAATGGGGGATCTGGGATGACAGCTCCCCTGTCCCTGAGAGGGAAAGAAAAGGTGTTGAAATCCGCTTAATACATTAGTTATGGATGTTGGTGCCTCCACACCACATACAAATTTCTGATTCCTATGTAATTGTGGTACTTGGAATTTCATGTACATGTTCCTATTATTACTATTCTAAGAACTTGTTTGACTCAGCCCTTCTTCACTAGGGTGTTTTTTTGTTCCTTAGCCTGATACTCCACACCTCAGAATTCACCTCCTAATTTAGAGACTGAACTCCAAGTGGACACCAGAAATCAAAAATACTTTTATATTAGAGAAATCACAAAACACTCACTTAGGAGTGAACAGCTTAGTAAGGTGTCTGGAGGACAGCTGAGCTTTGCAAGCATGTCAAGTTCCACCAACAGAGGTTCAGGTTTGATTTTAGGAAATAATTCTTTGCTGAAGGAATGGATAAGCATTGAACAGGCTGCCCAAGGAAATGGTGGAGTCACCATCCCTGGAGGTGTTCAAAAAACATGCAGACAGGGTACTTTGTGATATGGTTTAGGGGACATGATGGTGTTCAAAGGGTGAACTTGGATGATGCCAGAGGTCTTAATGATTCTATGATGAGTTAAGGGAAGACTTTCCCTTGGGATGTCATGTTAGTAATTCTTTCTTATTGTCATCCAGATAAATTGTTCTGCATAATACAGCGATGTCCAAGAGAAAAATTAAGAAATGGAAACTCCACTTCCTTGCTTATATCTGTGTAGGTACATAAAAAAATTAAATGAAGGGACTTAAAAATCGAATTCCCTTTTTCATGTTTCTGAGCTAAAAAAAGCAGCATGTCTTATCACTGATTAACTGGGTCTTTTGAACAGCATGACAAAAACAACACACAATTTAACATCTCAAACATTAAAAATATATATATATGAAAGTATAATAAATTAAATTTATATATTAAAATACAAGAAAAGATAGAAATTTTATTTAATATTAAAAAATATCTCTAGAAGCTATGGTTCCAGAATAGATCACACATTTCTAGTGTTTTGGAATTGTTATGTTCATGATTCAGTAGTAGCAATGTACTATTCCTGACTTTTGTTTTTCTTCGTTTCTCTGATAAACATGTCAACTTTGGTTGAGTTTTAAATGGGGAGTGTTAACAAAAGATTATTAAACATATGTATGCATTTGTCTCTCTGCATATTTGTTTTATAGGTAAGATTTTCTAAGTAAGTATTTTTAAGGAAAAAAGCTTATTCAAATATAACAACTCTCTCAAATGCACAAATACAGTTTTTACTAACCTTTGACATCTAAATGAAGCTCTTCAGTAAAGAAGGTTTTTGTGTCCTTATTTGGAACTTCTGAAGTTGGCCCAGAAAAGACAGGGTTTTCAGGCATAAGCCTGAACAAGTGATAAAGCAGTTTATTCAAGCTTTTAGTTCTTCTAAGGTATTGTGAGTAGAGAACCCGTAGCTGGTAGCATTAAAAAAATTCACAAAAAAAACCAAAACATGGTAAATACAGCTTACTCTGTAAATAATACAAATATGTCCTTGCAGGGAGGAAGAGCAACACTGTGATTCAGAAGTAGTATTTAGAAGACAAGTTTAGTTCTCTGCACCATTTTGAATGATTAGAAGATTATAATATGTACCGAGCTTGTTTGAAAATGCAAGAAAGGGTCATCTTTTCAGGAATCTAGTTCTTCATTGCTCTAGTTTTACCATCCTCAGCGGTGGTAAAACTAGAGCAATGCAGACAACTACAGCGGTGCAGAAATCTAAGTATATTGGTGCTTTCAGAATTTTTACCAATTTCACAGAAACAAGGGATAAGAAGTTACATAATTAAAAGAAAATGGCTGGATGAAACTTTGAGACTGAAACTAAATAAGTAAGTTAAGAAATTCAGTTAAAAAGAGAAGACTCTGAAAATATACCTGAGAAGAAGCTGCTTTAAAGAAAGCTAATGTTAACTTCCAAGTGAGAAGATATCCTAGAACAAGGCAGAACTCATCACTCAGGGGTTGAATAATTGCAAATTCTCCAACCGGAATGCATTCCAGTACGTTTTCTAGCAAGAGTTCTTGAGTGGCCAGGATAGACATAAGAGCTGCTGGAGGTGATCTGTGGAAAAATATTATCTGGAATAGTAAACTCAAATCTTGAGCACAGCATGAACTGAATTTAAGTTCACAGCCTTCCTAGAAAGTCATGAAAGTAAAGCCATGCACGCAGAACATAAAATAAGCCTTTTATTTACAGGAAAATTTACTCTTTTAAAAATTTCTTCTTTTACCCTGAAAGGGATAGTTGGTGTTTTTACCTTCTTAGAAGACAAATTTAAACTGAATGCTGATCACTTCATCTGGGAGTGGTCTATGGCTGATCTGATTTAACCTACATCATGGATAGCTGCTTTGCTTGCTTTCTTTGGAGTCACACCAACAAAGGAGCAACTCTCCTAATCACTGTTGGCTCTGGGTTGAGAAGCCTTTTGCATCTCTGCAGTTAGGAAAGGGATTAATCATTGGGCTGAGGTTAAAAAGGAGTTTTAACCAGTTACCGCATTCCCGCTTCAAACCAGAGAATTCACTGGATTCAAGCTGTATAAAACACATAGGTTAATTTTGTTCTGTTTCAAGTAACTGAAATTACGTGTGCAAACACATCCTGAATACAAGTAAAAATTTGCCAAGATTTCCTAATATAAAGCATATATACGCCATTTAGTCCAGGAACTGCACCTAAAAACAACTGCAAATACTGTCTCCAGTTTTAGTGCAAAAAACCAAAATATTTAATATTCTAAATACTTATAACCTTATTGTCATAGCTATGCAATTTTTTAACATCTCCCAGCTGACAGCTACTCTGCTGCAAATTTCAATCTTTTAACACATTTTAAAAATATGGAAGACAGTCTTATAAAAAGTGAGGGAAAAAATACACACAATGCCAATTCCTCCTCTTCATCACCATAGGACTTGAGATCTTCATCATCAAATTTAGGCAATTCAGGCATTAATCTATAGAAATATGGAAAGGAAATCAGGTTTAATTTAAAAATAATTTTAATAAACTATTTTAATATATGTGATGCATAGTTCTTTGCTTATCAACATCAATATTCTGACAGGCAATAAAATAACAGCAGTTATTCTTTAACAACAACACAGAATCTTTCAGAAACATGTCACCATTGCAAAGATGCTTCAAGAGCGACAGCCAACAAGCATGTATCCTTGCTCACTTCTCTTTCCAGACCTCTTATGTTTCCTGAGCCATGCTAAAATAAAATTCTCTATCAGAAGAAAGCTATTGCAACTTTATGCCTCAGTATAAGTGAAAGATAATGGTAGCTGGCTTAAGCCGTCTGCCTTGCAATCTGCATTTTGGGGAGCCAAATGCACATATTTTATAAATTCTGTATTGCCTCTCTGGGTATTAGAAATATCCAAGAAGTACACAGCAATACTACCTATCTGTATTCACTTTCTTTCCTAAATTAATGAAAATAAAAACATCCTACTATTTAATGGTAGTGTCAGGCCCAGATAAAACCCGGAATATTTCAGTTTACATTTTAGGATTCTATGAGTGCTAAAATAAGGGCTAGAAATAAATACCTTTCTTAAGTCTCCTAATACAATTAACTTTAGCATTCATAGTTTTATATAGTATCCTCTAAAAAAAGAACATTAATTTCCCAGTTAAGGATTTTCTCCCATAATGGAACATGATTTTGCTACAAGTGAATATTCTAGAGCACATTTTTTAAAAAAAGGGGGCAGGAGGGTTGAGAGGCAATGAGAGTGAAAAATTTGTTGCTTCTTACTTATGCAGCATATGGTAGACAGAAACCTGTACAGGTCGAGCCCGGAAAAGCAACAATGGACAGAGTGTGTTCAGTAGAGTCTGGAGTTTATCTGGAAGATTTGTCTTCTGGCCTGCAACAAACTTCGGGGGCAGCTTATGGTTTAAGAACTGGTCCTTTGAGATGTAAGTTAGAGTTTCACCCAAAGATGATAACACAGAGTTTTGAAAAGAGTCTTCTGATGCATTTTTGGTTTCTCCTATTTGAAAGAAGACAAGCTGTGATGCAGAATGTATGGATGATACCATAAACAAGTTCTGCTGGAAACAACTCAAGATTGCACTTGGCAGGTTCTATCTAATCTTAACAATCTCTATGTTGTATGCAATCACTTTACTTATTAACATGTAAGTGTTAAAAAAACTGAGTTATAAACTCTATTTACATTATATTCCTGTAAATTCAAAAATGTGGCCTGTTCAGTTCTATTTCAGAACAGCCTGGCTGTTATCCCCTTGTCATATACTTGCCTGTGATTTTCACCAACAAGGGTAACAGCAAATTGTGAATTCCCTCAGAAAAGAATTCCTTCCATTCACTGACCAAGTTCTTAGGAAGATTTGTAGTACTGTCAGGAGCTGCAGCCTCAAAGTAAGCACTAAGGGCAGATGCCAAGTCACAACTGACACAAGCAAAAATCTGCACAAGTGGGATATGGTAAAGCAAATGGCTTTCGCTTGTTGTCTAGGAGGAAATAAACACAGAGGAAGATTCCTTAACCATAAATTTGCTTTAAATATGTTTCACATTTCCTGTCTACACCAGAAAGTGTAATTTCAAAGACAATTAAATTGCAAGAACCATTCAAAAATTCTGTGGGTTGGGGAGGTTGGTTTAAAAGTAGAATTTGTACTTCAATAGGACTACTTTAAATGATTTTCCAAGTCTCACCAGCATTTAGAAACATGGATTGTTTCCAGTTTGTAACCTTCCTTATAATGACAAAAAGAAAATTCAATGGACAACATACTACTAAAAACTGGAAATTACTGAAGTGGTCATCAGGCGAATATTTCCTCTCCCCCAACACAGCTGCTTTCTTTTTATCTTTGTTATTACTAGTTCTGTCAGAAAGGAGTATCATTATCAATTAAAAATATTCCCTACTTAGTCTACACAACAAGATTTTCTTATAAGTTTGTTGTTTGTTTTTAAACAAAATACATAGTTTTGAGGCACGTACCATTAGGTAAGATTAATCCTGAGACCAAGAAAGGTCACATGAAATTTCCAGACTGCCCTTCTGAATGCACAGGTGACAGAGAATGACAGATTCTATATTTATTTGATTAATCAGTAAGGAGTCTGACTACTAACATTACTGTCCTCTTTCCTAACAGCATTAGAATATAACTTTGATATTTCATGTGATCAGTTAGATATTGAAATGCAGACACTGCTTTTCATTCAGCTAATTTCGATGTATCATGTTAAACTGTGTTTTAAAGAAGTATTATTTTTCAAGATACAGACCTACAGCAGATATATTTCAAAATTATTCTCCAATTACCAATGCCATTATTAAATATAATATTACTTGAAGAGTGAGCTGATTTTATCTTCATACATAAAAAGAAACAGGACAGTATAACTGCTTGTGCTTTTAAATCTTTGGACAAAGTCCAACATAAACAAGATTTTGTGTTATCTTCTTATCATTGTGTCAAGTATTTGGCTGAGATTACAGTGTCACTGCCATATTCAGGGAATAATCAAAAAGGTAAGTACATTAAAAGTCAAGATGCTTCTATATTACCTCTAACCAAGCCAGCATGGAGCACATCAAGAAGTCCCACTCATTATCAGCCAAAGGAGCTGGAGAATATTTCAGCAACAAGGGAAGGTAACGCATCATCTCAATGTTGAAACCAAGCAATTGAGCACTTGCTTCTTTCAGACTGCTATAATAAGAATACAACCAAAGCTTATATAGATTCATGTTGTAGACTTGAGTATTTATATTCTCGCTTTCACTCCTCCTCACTGGACAAATCTGTCTGGCACCAACATGCTGTGTCCTGTGTGCTTTTGATATTCTGTCTTTCAAAGGTAGAGTGCTACATTAGCTGCCAAGTCTAAAGAAGATTCCTAAATTACAGATTCATACATTTCTACAATTTAAACATTTGCTCAATCAATATACTTACATAAACTATGAATTTCAGCAATTTTAATTAAATCAATACAAGAAAAATAATCATTTTAAGTTACCGATTTTGGAAAAATTATTAGCCCTCAAGTGTCCAAATACTACATATTATATATTATAGGTTTAGATTAGTAAGAAGAAATTCTTCCCTGTGAGGGAGACCCTGGCACAGGTTGCCAGAGGAGCTGTGGTTGCCCCATTCCTGGAAGCATTCAAGCCCAAGTTGGATGGATCTTGGAGCAACTTGGTCTTATGGAAGGTGTCCCTCTGCCCATGGCAGGGGTTGAAACTGGATGAACTTTAAGGTCCTTCCAACCCAGATCAGTCAATGGTTTTATGATTATTTTGAAACTTTGTTGCCTGGATTTTTCTCACTATAGTCAAAAAAGTTAATCTCAGTATATTTTTTCACTCCTTGCTGGAAGTTTTTCAAGTTACATTTTTGGGTCCAGAACTTTAAAAGACAGCTAAGTCTGGTATGCAAGTTTTTTTCCTGCTACCAAACTAAGCAATCAGAACTTGGAACCAAACATCCAGCAACACCTACAAAAGCTGGTCAGCGCTGAATGCATTTGAAAACAGCTGACATCTTTCAAAAGCATTTACAAAGCTCCTCAGTTTCCCAGCCTTCCAGGTACTTTTCTGCGGTATGAGTTAGTGATTACCTAATGACAGATATACTAAGCCAAGGTTTCTACAAAAGCTTAAATATGTAATATTAAAGCAGTAGATGGCAATTGTACAGATTGATTTTAGTTGAATTAATTAATTTTAATTAGTCTGTATTTTTTAACTCTTGTCTTAGAAATAAGAAAAAAAGTCAAATTATCTCAAAGTTGCACCTACCAGCTAAAGAGAAAGCTGCCCTCATTATCATTTTTCCAAGATATTATGATTTTCAGTACTGCAGGTAGTAGATCATCACAATCAATACTTCTATCCTTCAAGCAGGAGTTCAAAATGGAAAGACACCCAAATGCTCCTATGACATAATAAAAATGTAAACTCAATAGTCTTAATTATTAAGACAAAACAAACATTAGAATGTGTGTCAATAGAACTTAATTTTAATATTGTAAGACAGTTTGCATAATACCTAAGCTTTCTTCTTTGAACACTTAATCCACAAATGTCATTGTTAAATCAAAATACAATATCTAATCCAAACTTTTTAAAATAAACAGTTCCTATAAGATATGGTGATATTTTATAAAATCTAAAAAAAGGAAAGGTACCTGCTAAGATTGAAATTTCTTTGTGCTACTAAAAATACAGTAAGCTAAGCAATAATTTGGGCAGATAATTAAGACAATGCAACTGAAAGTTGTGAATTCTAATATTATTGGAATGTTAATTGGAGTTCTAGTCAGAATGTTAATTTTTACTTTTAGAGTGAAATACAACTCTAAAAGTAAAAATTAACATTTTTACTTTTAGAGTTGCTTTAGTACTGTTTTCCATTTTTAAGAAGAACTGTATTTATTTAGATTTCTTGGAGAAAATGAACATTTCTAACAAGCACAATGACAAAAAAATAAGGTTAAGTATCACATATGAATAGCAAAACCAACCCAAGAAACCCCTGCTTTGCTTAAACAAGTTCAGCAGCATTTTTTTCAGCTTCTGAAAAGACACCATTGGAATGGTAAGCCTACAACCTACTTAATATGTATTTGGACATATACGTTCTGGTCAGGAATCCCTAGAAAATTAAGAAGTAGTAGAAGGGAAGCACCAATTACAAATAAAAGGCCTCCACAACAGAGGAGGAGTGAGGATTCTTCCATTTTCTTCTGTTCAAAGTTTCACATTTCTTTGCCTTGCTGGTTCACTTAGAAAGCCAGAAAGCCTTCACTAAGTTGAAAGTGTAGAAAACTACCATGGTAGAAATATTTAAGATTTCTCTCAATTTCTGCATGGCACTAACACTGATCATTTTCACACCTGAAGAATATCCATTTGAAGAACTCATCTGAAATCCTAAGAGCACTGCCGGGGGACAGATGTACACAGTTTAAAGTAACCAAATATAGGTTTTTTCAATTTAGGTAAGCACAGTTCTGTTACTAAATAAAAACCATACATTTCCGTCTCCATATAGACTGATCAATAAGAGTACACCCAAGTACACACAAAAACAGTAAGGGACAAAAACAGAAAGGACTTTCCTCTAAAATGACATCTAATTCATACAGATAGAAGGACTCTATGTGAGCATTTCCAAATAATTTTCTTGAAAAGCAGCAAGTTTGTGAAAACTTACACCCAAATAGAGTGGCTATAGACCCAAATTAGGTGGCTATATTCAAAGCAATATCATAATGCATCTCAACCACGTCTTAGGTAATTTTCCACAGCTGCAGACATTTAACATAGTGCAGTTTTCAGCTGGAGGAGCTACTCAAAAATTATATGTGTGTAAACAGTGAAAGAGTTCTTGGCAAACTAAAGACAATCATGACCAGTTGACAATAGTAGTATTTTTGCATGCTGTGTAAAGTCTAAATGGTTCACTGAAGTACATCAACATCAGGATGCTTTTAATATTAACAGCCTAAGTCTTTTCGTTCTAATTTTGTATCTGTCAGTAAGGCTTGTACTTTTTGAATGAGGCAGAAAATTATTATGCCAAACAGTCTAGAAGAAATAGGCAAACTGAGAAAGCATTTCTTTATAGGCAAAACAATATTATAGTAAATATGTTTTATCTAAAAGCAAAAGCAAACTTTATTACAAAATAATGTTCTTAAATTCTAATGAACTAGACTGAGGTAGGAACATACCGTCAGTGCTGGAAAGCTCTGTCTGTGTACATGTCATAAGTCTGGCCACACAACGGAAGACAAGTTCCCTCTTTTCTTCCTCAGTTAAGAAAGATGATAAACACTGAAGTGTATGCAATCTGCCCTCTGTTAATGGAAGGAACCTGAATAAGAGGAATGAGCAAAACACCAAGAATGAGAGGAATGCAAAAACTGAACTAGGAAACAAAGTATCAGTTAGTTCATAATGAGGCAATATCGTTTGACATAACTAATCCCACATGCTAAACCAAGTCTGACTTTCACATGCCATACACTATTATCTTCATATTCAGCCTTCAGCTGTCAATGGTCAGAATCAGAATCATTTCACACTATCAACATTCACAACAAACTGCAAGTTTATAGGCAGCAGTATTGAGATACCCTTCTGTTGTCTTGAAAAGTTCTTTCCTCTCCCAGGATACAGCACTCTCAGCACAGATCACTTTGGCCATGGTTAAGGACCAGAGTCTTCCATGTTCCTCTGATCTTCAAAGAAGAAGAAATACCCTGGTTAATATATATAGGTGCTCAGGGCTCACCACAAAAGCATTTGGATGCATTCTGAATCAACATACATATGGAAATATAGCGGCACTCTATACAATACAAACTGTGAAAACAGAGCTAAGAGTTGTTTCACTTGTTCTCACATACCTGTCAAATATAGTTTGCTGCAGGTTAGCTGTACTACTCAGAGTACTGAACTCCTCATATGTGATGTGCATCTCTTCTAACATATGAAGATATTCCAGAAGCAGATAAGGAGGATTCTCCAATTCTTCAATCCATTGTAGTGAATATAATAGTTCTGCAACTAATTAAATAACAGGTGTTGTTTATAAATGACTACTGACTTGCATAAGCAAGAAGTTTCAGGTCAAGTTTTTGTTGTTTTTTTTTTTTTAAATATGTTTTTAATGCATTAAAGATACTATTTTTGCATGCAATCTCAGGTGGTTCAGAGCATGAATTGGATATTTGCCATTGTATCATAACATACAAGAGAAAAAAGCTACAGTAATCTGTTCTAGACAGTCAAGAAATTTTAAAGCAAATTAAGCATTACATGACTCCTCTCTGTTCTCCCACTTTCCTTTAACATATATTTCTTGTAGACAAGGCAGTCAATATCTAATTCCAGAAGAAAACCAAGTAAATTTCATAAGAGCTAGCATGTGGTTCCTTCATCAGCTTACAAAGACCCACACTACACAATTACACTTCTCATCATGGTGAGAATTCTAGAGATAGATTGTTAATTTGATAATGCTGCATTTAATTTGAGCATTCTTAAAAGTAAAAGAAAACTAGATTCCACCTCATGGAATTAAGAAAAGTTGTTGTCTCAAACTATCTTTACATTATGTTTAAACCCTCAAGGGGGGGATACAGTTCTTGTTGCCCACTCATGCCAATGCACGGTGTGTTTTGGCAATGGACATATCTGAAGTTTTGAAAATTCCTACTTCTCCAGTTCAAAGTTCTATTGAGACAGGATGTATATAACCAAAAGAGGTCCAGGAATATAAAAACTACTTTTAAAGAAGACCTGACCATTAAAAAAAAAGAAAAAAAAAAAAAAAAAGAAGAAAAAAAGGCAACGAAAGGTAAAGGGATAATTTCTCATACCTGTATGCCCAACTTTAACTATGCATTTCTAATTTTCAATTCAGGTTACAACTACTACAAAATAAAATTCCTTTAAGTTTTACCATTGTAACTTACTTATATTATCAATTTTCTTTCTTTCAACATCATTATTTCCATGGACTACATGATTTTTCAGTTGAAGTAGTACCATTTTACTTAATAAGGCTGAAGTACACAGATGGCCTGGAAGTTTAGTTGTGCCACACAGCTTGATACTTGATCCCAGAGGTTCACAATTCATACTAAGCCTTCCTTCTAAAAGAGGCTTGTGCATCCACTGTAATATGTGCATAAAAAGAGTATGAAAAAAAACTTTTATCTGTTTAACTTTGAAAATTCAGAATTATTAAGAAACAAACATGAAACATACACATTCATATCAAAAGCACAATGGTGAGGATGACCCACTCCAGTGTATTAAAAACCTAATTGCACAGCAGTAATTTGGAACTGTACTGCTGCTCAGAAACAAATATATTTCTTTATAACTCTATGTATTTTACAAGAAATTATAGGGTCACTGGTGGCTGCATGGGAAATTTGTGTCCTTCCCCACTCTCTACTCTATGTATGTCAGCATTTTGTTGTAGATAGCAAACCATATTTTTCTGCAGATATTGGTGTTTTTCACAAAATTAATCTTTAAAGAATTAACTTAGAGATAAAAACATCTTCACAATGTATACTCTGTCAGATAAAATTCCTGAACTGTAAAGCAAATGGCTGGTGTTCTGCTCAGAAAAGAGTAATTTCATGCATTTCCAGTAGTACTGGATGGGTCCATAAACACAAATTTTATCCTCTTTATAGACAAAGGCTGACAAGAACCTCTGCACAAACATATGGTACTCATAAGTCCGGTGCCATGTCATAAGAAACAAAGCTTACCACCCTAGGGGACAGAGGCTTGAGGGAAGATAGAGCACCCTGTGCAATCCATTATTATTTCCATACCTCAGAGCACAGAGATTCGTGCAATTTTCCCCACTCAATTTTGTTAGGTGTCACATGCTCAACATAAGCTCTCACAAGACATCCAGACTGTCCATCAGCTTCTATGAGCTTCAACAACAAATCACTGACAGCAGAGATCAAAACTTGAAGCCTGAGAAGAGGAGAAAATGCTGCAAACAAGTTTGGCACTATTCATTAAGAGCCACCTGCACATTTTCAATTGATTCAATGCTCTATACACGCTGTACCAGGGGTGGTAAAAGTTCTGCCCTATCCACTGCTTCCAATAGGCTGAAAAGTCTCTCAGTAATACAGATGCCAATTAAATAAAGGCTATTATATTACTGATCCTGGTTTGTTTTGGAGAATGACACATTATGATACAGATGTAAATCCTAATTACCTTTTAACATCCAAAGAGGAAGACTGAACTTGGTTCTTGACCCACAGTGCAGCTTTAAGCAAAAAGGTGCTCTGTTTCTGAGTGCCCTGAAGTTGATGCACAAGTGAATTTACACCAGACATCCAAGTGTGATTTAACTTGCATACAAGTACATCTATTGTAGGGAAAAGGAAAAAAGAAAACAAAACAACAAGTAGACAAGCAAAACTATCACAAACAGGTAAACTCTAATTACAACCTACAGCATATAGCAACAATCACATGTCTAAAAGTCCTACAGTAGGAAAACAATTCACTTTTCTGTGGTTACATGCAAAAACTATCAAAGGCACATACATAGCTTTCTTGTTGAAGAGCAATTTTAAATTAACTGTGCTCACAGGTAAGATTTAATTCATTTGAGAATTAGTGATGTTCTTGTTGCCTGCTACCATATGTCCATACGGTCTTCAAAACCACAGCTCTTTCTACCAAAATACTGAATATTCACAACATCAACAGACATTTATAAAGCAGCAGTGTTTTCCAAGCTAGTACTGTCCCACTTCACTTCTATGACAACACTGAAACATTGTATTTACTTCTATTAATTTCAGTAAATGCATGTATCAATTCAACACCCTCAAATTCTGCATTCAGAGAACATAAATCAGCATCTCAGATGAACATGAACATGAGACACTGGTAGAGAGAGGAATGGATCACAATTTGTCTGGGCAACTTGGCAAATACAAATGGTTTCAGAATAAATACATTTTACCTGTAAAGAAGCGATTGTACACATTTTTTCATAGACTCCCCAGATTGCAAAATGAACAAAAAACTTCATTTGTTATATTTCATAGACTTTAAACAACTTCTGTAACAGTCCAAAAAGTGTGCAATATCATAGCCTCCAAGTTAGCTGATACTAACATTAAAAAAGCTTAAAAATCCTTATAAACATGTTCAGGACTTGATGCTTAGTAGTAACTATGGGCACTGTAAATTAAAGCACAGATTTTCATGTCAGTTACAGCTGCAATTGCTCAATGTATGTGAACCCAGTATTCTATCACATACTTGATTCTGTTTCACGAAAAAGAATAATTTACATGTAATCATCACCTATGAAAAAGCTCAGCTGAAGTTCTTTTTCCAGATTACCTGTCAAGTGTGTTGCATCCTGCCTCTGAGCACACAGCTGGAAAATGGTAAGGAGCAAGTCTTCTGAGGACGGCATCAGCAGACAGCCTTTCATTGAGCTGAAAAAGCTTGAGGCCACATCGCAGATGAAAGATACTGATGGTTCAGTATCTCCAGCTTCAGAAAGATTCTTCGCTTTAGATAGAGCTGCTTGAAGTTTATCAATAATCCTTTCAACAAAGGTTTCACCAATCAATGATTCTATTGGGCAGAGGAAAAAGACAATATGTTTTGATTGCTTGATAAACACGACCATGCAAAGGTGTCATATTAATATAGACCAATTTGATTTTTATTTACTAATTTTGAATGCAAAATAAAGTCCAAAATAGTTTCAGTCTAATGGATACCTAAATTCTTCTATTACATAGATACCAGCCAACATTTTACACTACTAAGTATCTTTCCTCTAAACCAGCTGAAGCAGCTATGAAAAAGGTATTAAAGACAGAGCAAGTGCAAAGTGATCTTTCCCCCTTTTATGCCCTCCTAGCTTCTGGCAACCAACTGTGAGCCCAAGATTTCACTGTACTATTGTATATAGCCACAAACATGCTTAGATCCTTTTTCATGTGATACAACCAAGCCAATCCCATTTACCCTCAAACTCCACAGTATCCTCTGGCAGTGAGTTCCATTATTATTTATAAACTGTATGAAGAAGTATACTTTTCTCAGCCCTCAAGACTGCTATCTAAGCATGTGTTAGAAATTCAAGTTCTTCCAATGAAAGAAACAATTATACATTTCTCACTATTTGCATTTTCTTTACAAATTGCGATTTTACGTCTTTTAAGCGCAACCCCATCCCTAATCGCTTCCACTAGAAGCTGACAAATTCTAGTCTGTTTCCCTGCCTCTACAAGCAGAAAGCCACTGCTTGTCTAACCATCCCTGACAGATTCCTTTGGGCATATTCTATTACATGTTTTTCAAAAGCATATAGAATATTGCAAGTGACCAAACTTGAACAAGAATATTGCAGTGACCAAAACTACATACAGTATTCCAGATATTAACTACATATTCAGCATACTGACTACATGCTCTAATAATTTTCATTTGCCCTCTGTTCTTTTCACAGCAGCTCCTATTAAACTGTGTTCCTCTTTTACTACTTTTTTACAACCTGTCACTTACAGGGAAACACCATGATGACTAAAGATCTCTTTTGGAGTTTTAACAGGTCAGAGTCTATAACTGAATTGATACAGTTACAGTTGTGCTCTTCCCATGTATACTTGTAGTATTTATTAGCTTGGATTACTTTTATAATCTTTTTATCAGTTAAGCTTCCAGTATCACAACACACTGCTATGGGTCTGTGAAGTTTCAGCAACAGTTATCTTCCTTTCACCATTTATCCTTTTTCCCCTTTAATTCCTTTCATTCTAGGCTACTGATCCATGAAAGGCTCTCCTATTCTCTCCCATGACAATTTGCTTAAGAAACTTAGATAAGAGATCTCATTTAAAAAAATCCTTTTAAAAGTCCACGTACACTACTTTGTTTTTAATGACTAAGTCAAGAACCACCATAGCTCCTCAAAATCTCTTAGGCTTCAATCAATATGATTTAAAAATAGGTCACCCACCACCCAGAAGAAAATGAGCTCAAGAGTGCCTCTGGCTCTAGAGTCAAAAAGCAAAGTCACTGGACAATCAGCCCTAGAACATCACACACTCACAAGCACATTTGTTGAACTCTCTGTGGAGAGAGGAAACAGGTTTTCCTGATGGTCCTTTACATCAGAAGTTCCAGTAACAGAAAAAACAATCTTAGGACACCTTCAGGATGGCTTGTCTAAGAACACGCATCACAGTGTGTATCTTTGAAACCTGGCAGCACCATGAATGTGCACAGCATCCACTGACATTGAAATATGTCACCACAGGGATCAAAGCAAATGCTGAGTTTACATGGAAAACATGAAGAAAAACTAACTTCCCTGGAAGTCTATATAAGATACTAAAATTGCAAACAAATTAAACAAGATGATATTAGCAAATTAAATAGGATGCTATTAATAATAGCTGTTAATAAAAAAATCAGAATACATATACAGCATAAGAGCACATACCGAGTTTTTAAAATACATAAAAATAAATGGAAATGGCTTTAAACAATTCAAAGATCCTGTAACAAAGCATTACTAAAACACAGCTAGGTTCATAACAACTGATTTGGTATTCCAGTTAAGGTAAATTTCACATGGTATGGTTTAAAAAATTCATATTATTTTACAGCACACCAGCTGATAGATCCAGCTTATTTAAATTTTCCTCAAGTTTTCAAAACTTGCAAATCTGAATCTTCTCTTTAAACATTGCCCTTGTTTAGCAATGTGGACCAAAAAAATGGCAGCTGCTGCTGCAAGTTAGTGTTTACAAAATTAAATAGGATGTAGTAAACTGGCTTAAGTATTAAAAAAGCCCAAAACTAGGAAACAAAAACCCCCCAAAAAACCAACCAATCAACAATAAACTACCGGGAGAAAGCCTAAATGTTCTACATGAAGTATTCTGGAAGATCCCAAATTCTTTCAACCTTATGCAAAGGGTAAGTGCAGCATTTACACCTCATGAACTCCAAGGATTATATATGCTCACCACTTTTAACATGCTGCGACAACACCAAGCTCAGAAGGGTCCACCTTTCTGAAGAGGCTGATCCTGATGAAGCTGCTCTAGGTTTTAAGCCCAGGTGACACAGATCATCAGTCAGCATTACCAGTCTTTCTCCAAGTGTGTCTCCTTTCAGCCAGTCAGAGACTAAGGAAAGTTTCGCTGTGCCTGAGCATGCCTGGATCACAAGAAAAACATTCCAGGAATCTTTTGAGGGTATAGAATAATAGAATGGTTTGGATTGGAAGGGACCCTAAAGATCATCTTCCAAGTTCCAATTTAAGTACCAACCCCCTGCCATGGGCAGGGATACCTCCCAGCAAACCAGGCTGCTCCAAACCCCATCCAATCTGGTCTTGAATACTTCTAGGGATGGGGCAGCCACAGGTTCTCTGCATAACCTGTTATTAACTACTAACTTTTATTGCTAAGCATAAGATTAGTATGTCAAACTTGCTCACACAGAGTGAGAATTGTATCATCTGCCACAAAAAGCCTTCAGATTGTATCATCTGCAACAACACCCCCCATTTTTCTTTTTGTCAGAGACAGCAACTTATGGCTGGGTTAGATCTCTATTGCAGAGTGAAACAAGTCACCTTCTGAAAATGATTCCTTCATGTTTCTTTTCCAACCATAGAGCCCAGGAAATTCCTACACTAGAATTAGAAAAATAACTTCAGGATGACTGAGTTAGCTTAAATAAAATCTATTTAAAACACAAACTGTTTACAGCGCCTGAATTTCTTTAAGAAGAAAGAGAAGGTCATAAAAACTTAATTTTGCTGAGGAGCCACTGTAAGTTAAAAAATCACAAAACCTCAGTATTCCTAAAATACACAGCATGTGTGAGGGGAAGATCCTGTGGTCTATGTACCGGACTTTAAGTCACGTGTTATGAGTTCTTGTCCAAAAATTCATCATACAATTCCTATTTCATCCCATGCAATTACTTAAATGTCAGTTTGTCAACATTCAGTGAGAAAAAATGGAATACTACCTTTTCGTTATAACCACCTTGTAGGGATGATGATATAGATAATAATTTAAGTTATTGGTCTAATCCCTAGCTCCATTCTCTCTAGTTTAGAATAGATAATCCACAAATCAGGAATTCCTCTGGCTCAAAAAAAGCAAATTGACAAAAAACAGACGGTACAAAGACTCCTTTGTTTTGGCATCATCATTTCATTTTTAAGACTGTCCCCAGATTTGAGTGCATTTAAATCAAACACTACTCTAAAACTGTAAGATTTTCAAACTATGGAAATTACCACTACAAACATATGTAAGTCTCAAAGTTAACATCACAGAATGATTAAAAATTACGCATAAAAAGAACAACAACAAAAAATCTTAATATTTACCTTTTGAATTATCTGGAGAAAAATAACCCACTTAAGATCCATCTGAAAAGAAAAACAAAATTCCCCAATATTTAATAAAAATCTTTCCTGAACAGGAAGCAATAATGCCATTTTATCTGTTCTGTAGGCATAAGCAGAAGCTGATAAAATTCAGTACCAAAGTTACTGATTGTATCATTTTTGTCTTCCAAATCTTTCTCTCCCACAAAATTCAGTAAGGGACTGTATTTATACAAAAGGCTACCAATGACTACTATTAAAGTACACTGCATAAAGAAGCAAGAGCAGACAAATTCTGATGATACTTTTTAAAAATTATTTAGACCATATAGAAAGGGACAGAACCTTTCACCCCAACACTATCATGTCCAGCTTTCCAAAAACTACCTTCCTTATGCTGAACTTAACCCAAATTCACGTAGAATTATCATCCATGCAACAGTGCCAAAAAAAGATTATTAGTAAACCACAGCCCACAGTAACAGTAATGACTCTGATAAAAATTAACAACATCAAGTACATGTCATACCTTTACTAAATCATCAAGAATGACTTTCCTTTCATCATTATTGTTGCAACAATGAAGTACACTGTATAAAATATCAACCAGGAAATGGGTGTCTTTTCTCCAGTCTTCTTTCAGCCAGGTTATTAAATTCAGATACAGAAATTGTACAGATGGACTTCGGTTATGAGCTTTCACCTTATTTTGGGATTCAGCTTGAGCAGGACTTACATTATTTCCCTGCTCTAAAAGTACTTGGAAAACTCTGTTTGAGGAAAAAGTGTTGAGCAGGGCAGAGAGAAATTTCAAATGCTGTTCTGACTTCTGTTCATTGACATACACAATGCTCCGCTCAGCCAGGTTGCAGACTAAATTCTCTAGAGGTTCTTTCCTTAGATGTGACATTTGCTGCAAGTCAGCCTGAATTTCAGAGTCACCACTTCTCACTTCCATGAGCTTTTGACTCTCAGGGTTCCTTTCAAATTCATCCTCATCTGTAAATCTGATTTTCAGAGATTTTCCATTGTTTGGTTTCATAGTACTCTTCAGATTACGAAGAATTTCTAGCATACCAGATATGGCAAACAGTAATTTCTCGTCAGCATCCAACCTATCAACATGAAATCTACACATTTTTAAAAGATGGCTCCAAAAATCTGACAACAGTTTCTGGAAAACTTTATCTGTGCCATCATCATTGGAGAGTTCTGCTTTAGCTTCCCAGGAACTCAGCATTTCTGCTGTTTCATAAAATAATGGTCCACTTTGTAACTTGGGCTCCTTAAGTACAGCACTGACAAAAGGAATTAACTAAAAAGACAAAAAATATGTATTAAAGAACAGTGATCCAATTTATAAATCCATTTTATTCTTTATAATGCCAAGAAATTATATAATTCTGAAAAACATTCTAGAAGCAACTCTGCAAATATCAGAATTATTTATGTTTGAACATTTTATAAAAACATACAGGATGGGAGGCATTTTTTCCTTTTAAATATAACTTTTTTTTTTTTTTTAATTACACAGTAAAAAGGATGATTTCATAGGAAGAAAAAACCCCTAAATTCAGTACCTTTACTTTTGTTACACATTGCTCTCTGTGACTCCCTAAAAGGAGGCGGGGGGGTGGGTCTTTCCTGCCGTGTCTGAAGTGAAAGGATGAGAAGGAACGGCCTTACATTGCAGCAGGGGAAATTCAGACCAGGTATTGGAAAAAAAAAATCACTGGAAATGTGGTCAGGCATTGGAATAAGTTGCCCAGGGAGTTGGTGGAGTTACCAGCTCTGGAAGTGCTTAAGAGACACCTGGATGAGGCTCTTGGGGACATGGTCTGGGGGTGATTTTGGTGGTGCTGGGCTGACAGTGAGACTGGATGATCTCGAAGGTCTTTTCCAGTCTTGACATTTCTGTGTGGTTTTTTACAAAAAATCTAGGGAAATTCTCAACAGAGAAGTAAATACTCACCTAAAATTCACTTTTCTCTTTAATTTTGACTTATTAAATGTATACACAACATTATTCAGTATTTCTGATTAATACCTGGTCACATATAAGCATTTGATGAATTTGGCTTTGGTCTTCTTCTCCTTTCTGTAGTACAGCAAAGCACAGACACTCCATAAATGCAGTTATAATTGCTGAACTTTCCGAAGGACTGGCTACTGTCCTCTCATTTGACAACCTGTGAGAGGACAAAGAAGAAACCAAGTAACCCAGTTTCCAAGAAACACAGTATGAATGTTATCAATGTACCCTTGGTTACCTTGTACGGATCCAGACACCAGTATGAGAATACAGGATCATAGAGTAATTTACAGGAGTCAGATCAAAATAAAGTCAACTTAGAAAGTTGATAAACCCAAGCATTTAACAGAATCTATATAAAAATAAATTCTTCATTCAGTCTTAACATTCAGAAAAAACAGATCTATGTAAACAGAGAAACCATATACAGCCAAGCACACTGTCTCCTGTTTCAGATGGCTGTCAAAACTCTTTTGCAATTTTCCACATACCACAGAAGTTCAGAGAGTGTCATTTTTTGTCATTACAGAGGAAAAAAAAAAGAGGAAAATAAAGAAAGCCACCTAAAGACAGTCTCCCCAGTTTTGAGTTGGAAAATCTGCAATTTCTTTGCTTTTTAATGAATATTAGATCACATTAATGATCACAGATATATTACAATCATTACTACGTGTAATAAAATTCTATACACTTTTCAAACAAACCCCTACATAACTCTCTTCTCCAAGAGCTTTGCTAATTTCCACACCAACATCAGCAGAGAACTGATTTTTTTTCATTTATTTTTAAAATAAATTTCAACATTTCATAAAATAATTTCTATATGCTTTTGAGTACGCAATGCATAGGTGCACATTTAAATTACATTTGATAGAAAGGTGGTTTTGAGGTATTTTAAAGGCACAAAGTATAAGCAGTTTCATCCTTTAAAAACAAGTATCACAAGAATTACAGTTCGTGCATAAAGGAAATGTCACTATCACAAGGCTAATCCCCTATGTAAGAGTTATACACTGGTGAGAAGAGCCTGATTCTTAAGAGTCACCCTTAATTATAATAATGTTCCATATTCAAATTTGTCATAGAACAAACACAGAGCTTTGACAAGGAAAGATAACGATGCCTCATATAAGGAAAATATAGTAAAATCAAAAAGAAAGCCGAAGGTTTAAGATGACAGGAACAGTCACAAAGGACTGACTCCAGTTTTGGATTTTGAAAATAATTTTAAAAATATAATCTCACTCGTCTTCAAATGCTTAAAGATTAGTTTCTTTATTTCCAAATGTAATAGATACTGATTCCAAATAAATAAATTTGTGGTCCATACCCCTGAATTATAGAGCTGAAAAAAACTCTGAAGTATTCCAGCTTCGGTTCCACAATGTCAGGAGGCACCTTGCTAATGAAGGGCAGGAGGTTTGGATAGATAACAGTAGCTAGTCCTCGCCCACCTTCTCGAAGCACTGTCCAGAGCTTTGGCAGAACTCCTTTTCTGGCATTTACATGACTCCAACAGTCCTACAGAAAGAAATTCACTTACTATAAATTAAACAACAATATGTTGCCTCAGAAGAACCCCCATGGTAGCCATTTACCCTACATCCCTGTATTATAGCTGAAACAAGTCATTGTGAAATTTAAATTCTGTTAAGTTACTCACTTGCCAGTATCTTTAAAATCACTGTCTCCCTATTTTGGCTTGTGAAGTTAATGTGATAAAACTATTTCTGTGCTGTTTAAAATCAATTGACCTTTCTTATTAGCCAACTGCAATTAAAGGTTTCTCTTTAATCATGCTTTCATGATGCTTCATAGGAATCACTATTGTAATTAATACTGTATTTAAGTTCCCATTATCAAGGCAAGCCAATGACTGAGTTTGGAAGTATTACTAACTTCAAAACTCTCTTCAAAAATTTTCTGATGGTTAGAAACTGCTTTGGCACTTCCCCCTCCCTAATTTTTTTGTCATCTGATCTATTTTATTTATTATCATATCCATTATAGTTCAAGGTACCTATAACAAGCTGAATAAAGACCATTTAGGGGTTTTTCTTCAAGAAAACTTGTTCCAGTTCATTCCAGCAGTTGCAAAAGGGAGCTGCAGCCTTAAAACCTCAAAGCATTCCTGCCTATGGCAACAACTCATTCTGCTAATAATTCAAAGCCAGTGTTTCACTTAAAATTAAGGGGCAAAAAAACCCCAAAAAACCAAACAAAAAACTACAGAACCCTTACATTTGAAGGGGAAACAAACTAACCAAAAATGCACAGCAAGTCTTTTTTGTAACTGTCTTTAACAAAGAAAAAGGTTTTAAGCATTATTTTAATTAAGCATTACTAACTAGTAACTACATTTAATGAATGGGTTTCAGGTTAATTAAATTAATTCATAAAACAACTCTAATTTTCAGATATTCTGGACATGATATATTTGAAAGTTACACTGAAAGGAGGAGGATGTACCCTTATGGAGTTTCTGTTATTAACCTTAAAGAAAACCCAGTCAAGCCTGTCTTCCTAATTCTACACAGAGAACAACACTTGGTGAAAAGTTAAATTTGATGAAAATATCTCACATTACCTCAATAGTGGTGATAGTATAAAGCACTGCTTCCCAAAGAGCAGGACACACCACTGCATCACTGTCATCAATGCTAAGAAGAACAGCAGGACAAACTCTTGATGCTTCCACTTTCACCACCTCAGGCAAGTGCTGGCAAAGAGCAGAAATCAGCTCAAAGAAAGCTGAGCGAACCTGACCGAGGCCACAGAAGGAAAATCAGAATTTGTCACTACATGTAGTTAATAGGATTCCTTTTAAAGTCTACAAAACTTTACAACACACCATGCCCATATTTTATCACATTAACAATAGTTAAAATACTATTAAAAACCAAGAAAAACAAAGCAGTTATTAAACAGTCTTATCAAATATTTTAATCCAATTTGTTTAGTCATGAAATGCCTGTCAAAAGTTGTATTTTTATAAACTTCTCAAAAGGCATTTTTTCCCAAAAGCAACTTGAAGCTTTTAAACAAAATACTATTGCATTAATTCATTACTCTATGTACAGAATAAAGACCAGTAAAATTGTTTAAAAAGTGAAAACTCCAAAGCACTAAGAACACATGCTGTAAGTTGACAGAGTTTTCATCTTCTACATGAATTTTAATGGCGTCAGATTGTCAAAAAGTAGATCATGATGATATGGAAATAAAAATTTAGCCTACTGGATAAATTTTCAAGCAATATTGTCTATATTGAGTTTGACGGTTTTTTTAACATTAAGTCCAGTCAGATATTAGTCCCAGATCAAAAAGATTTATAATTATGTTAAATGAACAGTTTCTTTAGCCCTTCTGGAATCTACCTAGAAACCTGAAGGCTGTTTCAAATCTAAGCAAAGTACCAAGTGCATCCTTGTAGAATACAAGTAATTAATACTTCCTTAGGTTAAGGGTATTACCTTTAACAAAAACCAAGCAACATAAAGAAGAAATTAAAAACTCACTTGTGATACATTGTTTTTGCTATATTTCCAAAATTTGTTTTGGGACAGAAGTGACATTAACTTTTCCTCCAATGAATGCATCTCTTTCTTTGGCAACATGCTGAGCAACTTTTTCAAAGCTAACAAGGAACAGGTGAGAGTCCGAAAAAATTTGGCTTCCCTTTCTTCTTCTGGTACAGCTCTCAGAAAGCAAAACAAACAAAGAAGTTAAAAGTGGACTGCAAATAAACCAGCAGGCATCCCAAGTTTGTCTAAACTAAACTGCCTTCATTTTTTTTTTATTCATTTTTTAATTTTAGGTGCCAGCAATGTAAATACATAAACTTTCCATAGGTTCTAAATTACACTATAAAGTGTTGAAAAAAAGTTACAAGTCATCTCATCTTCCAGCTACTCAAAAGTTATATTCTTAAAAGAGCTGAAACAAAATTAGATAACTGATAACACTTCAAAACCATTTATACTTAAGTGTTGTAGTAATAAGCAGCTGGGACTCAGTTTTATCAAGCAGGAAAAGCTGATTCTTAATTCACAAAGCTCATATTGATAGGAAATATCAGAAGGTACTGTGTTAGACCAAATTGGATAACAATACACTGACGCTCAGTTTAATCGTCAGCAAATGGCTAGGGCATCCATCTGTCAAATCTCTCAATTTTTGGTTAGTTTACATATATTGTTCACTGATCCCTATGAGACAGATTTTTTGTTTATTGTAGGTGCAAATGATTCTCTTATCAGAATAGTCTGTTGTGTTAACTGCCTTCATTTTTTATGATTTTTCACATGGGATGTTAGCTAGCTGCACTTAGAAGAAGTAACAGGCTAGCTGGTAATTTAGCAGAGCAAGGCCTGATTTTATATAATAAATATGAGTTATATAATAAATAATATAATATTAATATTTTATAGAATCAATATTTTTAAAATACATTTATATATATTTGGCCTTTCTTTTATAATATCTCTACTTGTATGCAACTCTTAAGACCCAAACAAAGTTGCTGGGATCTGGATTCAAATAATTATTCTGTCTCCTGAAACAAAACTAAATTCACTACTTTCAGGGACAGAGAACCCAATAAAGACCAAGATTTAAAGAATTAAATATACATTTAAGCAGGCAAACATACTGAGGGTCACTGAGTGTATCAGCTGTTTCCTTCAGAAGGTGATCCTGAAGTACCTATGGGGGAAAAAGCATGCATATAAGAACAAAGAAATATAATACTTATATGTGAACAATATACTCCACACATTATTCAGAGACAGCCCTACAATAAAATTTCACAACCTCTGAGTTGTCTTTCTAATATTTTTAGACATGCAAGTAAACATACTAGAAGAGAATTTGACTCATGGTGAACATAGTAGCAGTGGTACTGTCTGAATTGAGTCTTCCTAACACTTAGTAAATTGCAGCCCTATGCCAATGTGCTCCTGCTAAGAAGAAGCCAAACTGAGGCAAAACAAACCAGTTAGGTTTGCACATGATGGACTGGCAATGCAATCTTTGAACTTTTTTTTTAATTCAGTCCATTGAGTATCATATCTGACTGACAGAAGAGCATAATGGCCAGAATTAAACTTGTAGATGCTGAAACACTGCTCAGCATTCTGCATTCTTTTTCACTATGGCTAAACTACTCCAGCATCATTATTCCATCCGTCAGCAACATTATGTGTTGACTGAACACCACTACATAGGAATGCACACAAGGAAATTCACAATTCATTCCTTTAGTTCCAGTCATTCTCATCTCAAATCCAAAAGAATATGTATTTTTTTCTCTGCATTCCTTATTATTTTTCTTTTTTATATTTCCTTACAGAAGAAATTCTTCCCTGTGAGGGTGGTGAGGCACTGGCACAAGCTGCCCACAGAAGCTGGGGCTGTCCCATCCCTGGAAGTGTTCAAGGCCAGGTTGGACAGGGCTTGGAAAAACCAGGTCTAGTGGGAGGTGTCCCAGCCCATGGCAGGGGGTGGAACATGAAGACCTTTTAAATGTCCCTTTCAATCCAAACCATTCTCTTCACAGGGACAAAGTTTCAGGCAAGAAAGAAACTTAACCATGAAACACAGATGGGGGAAGGATGACTTTTAAACTTGTAACAGAAGCTGACATATAGAAAGCCTTAAAGAAATACAAAAGTAAACTCACATTAAGAATTTCATCCTTACAGAATACTAAGGCTTCAGGTTGTTTGCTCGAAGGAAAAGCTTTTTCAAAAGCTACTTTTGCAGCAGAAGCAGCAGGGGAGTAAGTGTCACACTGAGCAATCAGCCAGTAACCCATGATACTTTTTAAGTAAGGAGCTAAGTGTTTTTTTACTTTAAGAATCAGTTGCTCGAAAGATTGCTGAGTTGCTTCTCGAACACGGCGATCATGATCCTGTTAAACAAAGAAAAAAGAAAAAAAGAGAAAGGTTTATTGGTTTAAGAAATGTACTTTTGATTTCAGGTACTTCAAAGCAAAAGTGGCAATTAAAAAGCCATGTTTGCAATTAATTGGATTTGAAACATAGATTTGAAAATACACACTGATGACAAAAAAGTTTTGGTATCCCAAGGTATGGGGAGAGTCCTAATTTAGTAGCATCATAATCCTAAACTGTTGTACACTCAAGATTGTAACCTTTCCCTGATATCCCAAACAACAGTTTTTGTTTTCAATTTATTCAAATGTTTTACAGACAGACAAGAGGCAGGAGAAACAGGAAGCCTTGAAGACATCTTCTAAGTTAGAACTACCATAAGCTATGCATTGCTATTCTTTATTTGCATATGAATTTACAACATCATGATTTTTTACATACTTGACTCCAGAAAGAAACCGTAGGAATTACTCTAATGCGTAAGAATAGTGATTCATTTTGTTCCATACCATGTTTTCAACAGTAGCCATTCTAGACAGCTTGGAAATACAATAAATAGATCAAGAAACTTATTGCTAATCTGGCTACACATGTTTGTTTCATATTTGGGTTTGGAGGTTTTTTTAATGCTAAGTCTGGTCAGATATTAGCCCTAGATCAAGAAAGTTTATAATTACGTTAACTGAACAGACTGTCAAGCCTTTTTGGAATCCACATAAAAGAACTTTTCCTAAGAAATACAATACCATCTTTTAAACATAAAGGTCTAACAGACCTATCAAGGAAGTACATCCCAGACATCAACAGTTCAGGATTCCACCCACTGCCAATACTGAAATACATCCACAAAAAGAACAGTATTTTCCTTCAACTTGAGGTTTCTCCCAGAACAAGTCAGTAATTCCAACAAAGGTAGATAGGTCAACAAAGACCACCTTAGAGGTAGTCACAGGAAGTAGACAGGTAAGTTTCTAATTTAAATACTTCAGTACTTACCAGTGAAATTTTACAATAAATTCTTGGCCAGTAAGGAAGAACACCTTTAACAACTTCCGCTTCTTTCTCCTTGCACATCGTCCCAAACTCTTGCATGGCCTAAAATCAAAATATCAAGACCATGACTTAAAAAGTCAGGTAGATTTATTCCGTAATTTACCAGTTTGTATCCGAAACTGCAACTCCCTTTTCCAAAAATCAAATAATCTCTTGCAAATGAAAATCCATAGAACTGCTTGATGGACCTTGCTATAGGTTATCCAAGATATAATCTGTATTGCAGTTCTAGCAAATCCACCAAAGTGAAATTAGGTCCTCTTCCTTCCTTAAGAAAACTGTATTATTCTCCGATTAAAAAAAATATATATGGGGGCCAAGGAATACACCTACTTTTAACTTGGTTGTCACATCCCTTTTGGAAAGTTTTCGCAATACCATTCGGAAGTCAGCATCCACAAGGCTGTCTATTTTCTCTGCTCCTTGAATTGCAGGAACATATCCTAGATCGCTCTGAGATGTTCCAAAGCCGATAAACCCAGGCACTGTCCCACGTTCTTTGGCAAGAAGCTCTGCAGCTCGGCCACTGCTAGAAGGCTGACAAAAGAAAAGGGACAGGAGTCAATTATCCATTTAATTTTATTTTGCACACATTACTCATTTGAAAATATGATCCTAATTTTATTTTATAATTAACCTTCTAATTAACATAAAGTCTCTCAAAGAAGAGTCCATCTGTGCTTTAAACATAGAAACGTAGAAAATTATTCTTCTCTTTAGGATCAGGCTGAAAAAGTTGGGGGTGTTCAGCCTGGAAAAGAAAAGGCTCCAGGGAGCCCTCAGAATATCCTTCCAGTATCAGCAGGGAGCCTACAAGGAAGCTGGAGAGAAGACTTCTTTGCAACTGTAGTGATACAATGAGGAGGAACGACTTCAGACTGAAACTAAATAGGTTTAGATTACATATGAAATTCTTGCCTGTAAGGGTGGTGAAGCCCTAGCACAGGTTGCTCAGAAAAGCAGGGGCTCCCCCATCCCTGGAAGTGTTCAAGGCCAGGCTGGACAGGGCTCGGAATAACCTGGTCTAGTGGAAGGTGTCCCTTCTCTTGGCAGGAGGTGGGACTGGATGAGCTTTAAAGTCCCCTCCAACCTAAATCACTCTGTGAGTCTATTCAATGATTCTGTGAATCAGAATTCTCTTTTCCCATAGTGCATGAACATTTATGGAAAACTTTATTGCTTTATATTGCTTTTTTGCTATACAAAAAAGCCTAACAGAAAAATTATTCTGCAAGCAAACAATTTATTAAGAATCTATAAACAATTTATTAAAAAACTATTTATCCTCCTTCACTATTTCTGGCTTTCCTAATTTTTATCATGGGCCAATACAGCTCCCAAGGAATGCTCCTTTTTTCTCTGAACAAATAAAAACACACAGACAAAATAAAGGATTCTCCCAGCAACCAAGTAGCCAAAAATTATTTAGAAAAATGTAGCAAAAGTATGCATTTGTAACAAATATAACAAATACCATCAGACAGTGTGTAATTTAGAGCTCAGCACCACTTCTAGTTTACCCCATTTGCCCATTGTATTACTGGCTCTGGTTTGTTTTAACCACTCTCTTTTTGAAAGACTGCCCCAAAACTGACTGAAGCTTAAATGTCCTCTGGGACACCTTATAATGCAAATACCTTTTATTTCCTAATGGCAGCAGCAGCTTTGTGAGCGTGTGGGTTTAATTAATCTTTTCTGCATGTGAGCTGTTAAGGATATGCTGCTTTGCATCCCTAGTCTTCCCTAAATCCAGGGAGGAAAATTAGGGAACCTGAACACCAGACTTCTCCCACAATTCTAAGTGTTAGGGCAGATGTCACGTCATCTTTGGCCTTTTGGCAAGTGCATTCTAAAACTCTGCATAGAAAACCACACCGAATGTACCACCGGCACCCTACTGAATCTAAACCCGCGGTGATTTTGCGCTCTCTCTCCGTACAAATAAAACAGCATCAGCAGTCACACTCCCCTAAAGCACGACCCAGGCCAAGAGGCGGCCCCGGGCCCGCCCCCAGCTACACAACCGGCCCCGAAGATCGCGCTGCCCCACCGAGGGAGCGGACTTCGGCGGCCCGCGGCCCCCCGCCCAGGGCACCCGGAACGCCGGAACCGCGAGTCCCCGAGCCTTGGGCCCGGCCCCGCCACCCTGCTCGGACCCGCGGGCCGCCCTCACCCGCAGGTTGCCCTTGGTTCGCTGCTTGTTCTTGCCCCCCATGGCGGCAGCAGCGGCACTGGGACCGGGCCCGGCCGGAGCCGCCGCGGGCGCCCCGACACTTCCGGGGCGGGGCCGCGCGGCACGGGAGGAAACCTGCATGGAGCGGCCTTAAAATCAACAATACCCTTTAAAGAAATAAAAATGAAATCCATCGATCTTAACCTTCTAGCGTCCTGTGGGGCCTTTACGGAGTCGCAGGGTTCTTGTAAACTTACAAGTACTTTGGATTTGGGAAAGTTTCACCTACCCTTGTCGAATGGCATCGCCGTAAAGTATTCCTACAAGAGGTGTTCCAAGTCCATACAAGAGAGCTGAATGTTAGCGATTTTACTGGATGTGTACAGAAACGTTTAATCAATATTTTATAAAAATATTTAATCAAAAGACCAATGTCTGTTTTTTCTACCATGAGATTTAGATACAGTATCTACAAAATTAGCATTCATTGATACAACTTTGTTGAAATCCCACTCAAAAATACATGCAACGTAATGCACTTCATATTACAGGACTGAAAACTTGGGAACTCAGGCTGAGGATCGTTTCAGAGTTTTTGAGCATGCTGTAACGGAACCCGATCCTTGGTACCCTGCTGCTTTTACACAAACAAAAAGAACAGATGTAGTGGAGACACCATGGTATCTTATCTTACCTGTACACACACACACAGTTACCTACAGAAAATTCTTATGCCTTAGAGTAGAAATCCTAGCTCATCTTGGTAGCATAAGTAAGACTCTTGCAAACTTGCTCCCTTCCTTTGTTCTTTTTAAAAATAAAATAATTATCTTATGGCTTACTAAACTTTCAGGTTGAAAGCAGAAGATTGTTTAGAAAACAAGTTTTCATGAAGTGTATGTAAACAGTAACAATTAACGTAAAGATCATATTCTCACTCCTGAGATACATACACTTCAATTTTGTCTTTTCTTATTTGTATATTCATTCACCATATTCCATCTGTTCATCCATCTCCAATTCTGTAACTGTCCAGTAGGTTATCAAACACATTTTCTTTCATTTTAAGTAGGTATGTACCCTAAATCTCTTTAACACCAGAAAGTGCACAAAGCATTCATTTTCATTATTCAGGATTTCGCTGGCAATTTGTTTATATTGAAAACTGGATTCATCACATGAATCATGAATTATTAATTCCCTCTCTGATCAATTGTTGCAAAAAAGCTAAGGAATCTGTTAAATTAAAAATGTAGCTGCTGGGGCCTCTGCTGATCTTCAACCCCTTGAATGCCCTTCAACCCCAAAGTACATTTGAAACATGTCAGCACATCCTTTTTCTTCTAAAAACTTATATAGTTGCCCCAAGTCCATATGATTTCCCTGGGCACCATGTGCATCAAAACATTTTTCTTCCAAAGTGGGGAACTTTCGTTGCTTCTGGATCTCAGCATGTCCTCCACCTTCCAAAGAAACATCTTCTCTGTGCCGAATAAGGATTCTTTTCCATGTTAATCTTCTTATCCTGAAAGCAATTAAGGAAATATTAATCTGCCTATAAAATAAAGGCTGTTTTGGGAAATACTATGGAATAACTACTATTACAAAAGTCAAGAAATTCTATTTGTGTATATATATTGACAGAGATAATGGCTCATGAGCTGGTCACAGAAATACTACTCACATGCAAACACTCTTATAAGCACAAGCTTGGGGTTTTTTTATCTCCTCAGGACTGGAAACCTTTAATGCTATTCCTCACAAAATAATTAATGAGGATGTGGTTTCCATTTCAGGGCTCACTTCTGTCTTCCCTGTGCTAAGAATTCTCACACACTCTTAGCTGATGCAATCAAAATACAATGCTTATTTAGTCTGCACCACCCAGAAAGATAAATGATGGGAGCAAAATTAAACACAAATGTGAAGTATATAAAAGCACACATATATAACACAACTGGGGTACTGCAGTCCATCTCTATAAAAGTGAAACACAGAGGAAAATAAAACAGAAATAAATGTGCATCTTGCAGTACCAGTTTCTTTGACTGTTGCAACCAACAGTACAGCGGATATTCAGAGTTGTACATCCGTTATTATAAACACAAATACTTTTCAGATCTTCACAGCTTGGCAGGTGGTTAAATTTCCACCTTCTGGCCACATGTACAACATGACAAAATGCAATATTCTAACTACTAATGGCATTTAAATATAAAGAAGAACTAACCTTGACCAGAACTCTTCACAACTACTTTGTAAACCTTCTACACAAACAACACCTGGTTTCCCTGGCATGCAAAACCCTGATAGAGAGAGCTCCCTGGCCCAGTCAATAATACTCTTTCTTTTTTGCTTGTTGTAAATGTGATGACTGTAGATCCACAATCGAGTGAATGTGGTGACTTCTGACTTTGTGGCATCTGAGGCTGCCATTGAGAAGGATGAAAGATCTTTATCAATGTAAGCAGCTGCGTGGTCTTTAACCCATTCTCTCGCACTCAGTATGCAGGGCTCGCCACTGAAGTTTTGCATCAAGTATGTTTTTAGATCAGAGTTCAGGAGAATCTGTTGAGAGCGGCTTACTGACGATGACCTAAAAAAAAAAATAAATATAGATATATACAATTACAATTGTAAATAATAAATAAATTTACAATTTAGCATGTTTTTAAAAACACAGCATAATGGAATCCTTAGGTTTGGAAAAGACATCCCAGATCAAGCCCAAACTTTTGACTGATGATCACTTGTCAACCAAACCAGTGCACTGGTTGCCACATCAAATCATGCATTGACCACCTCCAGGGAAGCAACTCCAGCACCTCCCTGGGCAGCTCCTTCCAATAACTGACCAACTTTTCAATGAAGAAATTCTTCCTAATATCCAACCTGAACCTCCCCTGGCACAGCTTGAGGCCATTTCCTCTTGACCTGTCACTGGTTCCCTGGGAGAAGAGGCCAATCTCCACCTGCCTACAGTGTCCTTTCAGGTAACTCTAGAGAGTGATGAGGTCCCTCCTGAGTCTCCTTTTCTCCAGGCTAAACCATCCCAGCTCCCTCAGCTGCTTCTCATTAGAACTTGTGTTCCAGACCTTTCCCCAGCTTCATAACTTTTGAAAAGTTTTGCTTCAAGTTGCCAAGAAAATCAGGCATAGCTAGATAATACACACTTGCTATTGATATTTAACTCATATTAGCTATGAAAAGATCCTAATTATTATTTGTGTGCTAGCTCTTGAATTCACAAACAGCACTACCAATCTGTAAAATAAAATCAAGAAAAAGGTACTTGAAAAGTAAGTATGATGGCTGAACTAATTTCCTGTAATACACAAGTCTACTTCTTTAAACAGAAATAAAAAGATCAGAAGGCTGGAAGAAACAGCATTGTGAAAAGGGAAGAGTAATACCTTTGATTATCTTTTCACCCCTTTAGTAAATCTTAAGCTTTATCAAAATAGACACATCTTTCTTCTTGAGCATCAGACCTATGAACAGTATCTACATGTAACCCTTCTGTACAGGTGATGGCTCCTTTACACTTTTTCCCCTTCCCTCACTTATTTGTTGAGCACAACAGAGAAATCATAAGCTCGTATATTTGTTTTTTCTTCAGCACTGTTGTCAATCTGGCTTAATTCAGCAGTAAACCATCAAAAAAAAAAAAAGGACTGCTTTCTCTGATCATAACCGTATTTGTGCAACACACTCTAACTTATAAATGTTTTTATTAGCAGTTGTACCTCACAGTAATTTCTGGGAGAACAGCTGGATATTTAAATGGTAAAGCACAGGCCATAGAGAATTCCACCTAAAAATAAATGGGGAAATGTTTACTTCACATAAGCCATAAAATCCCACAGTAATACAATAACTTTTTAAAAAGGTGTTTACAATACCGTAGAGGCATTAGGCACCTCAGTCTTTATGTTCAGTATAAACTGAACTTTTGAAGATGGCACCTCTGCAGACTCATTTTCAACATGGTGTTTCAGTTCAGCAAGAGCCAGTTGGTCTGTGACAGCAAACTCTTCTTCATAAGGAAACATGCTAGACAGTAAATCTAACTCTGAAATTTGTATCTCTGCTTCTTGGTTGGCCATTTTTGTTGCTCCCTAAGCAAGAAAGACACTGCTTGATTACGGGACAAAGTCCATTAACTACTCCTATGAAAATCATGATACAGAATCACAGAATACACTGAGTTAGAAGGAACTCACAAGGATCATCGAGTCTGACTTCTGACCCTGCACAGGACAATCATAAGTCACATCCTGAGCCTGAAAAGCATTGTCCAAACACTTCTTGAGCTCTGGCAGGCCAGTGCAGTGACCACTTTCCTGGGGAGGCTGTTCCAGTTCCCAACTACCCTCTGGGGGAAAGAGCCTTTTTTTAAGTACCCAACCCTACACCTCTCCTGACACAGCTTCATGTCCTGCCCTCGGGTCTTGTCACTGGTCGCCAGAGAGTGCCTGCCCCTCCAGTTCCCCTCCCGAGGAAGCTCTAGACTTAACGGATATTAATAGTTATGAACAAGTCCATCATAACCGGCTCGTGTCTGCCGGGTAGTCTGGGTAACACACACTGACAGGAGTTTCCACTGCCATGAGGTGGGACAGGACTCACTGGTGTGTCATCAAACCAACGCCTTCCACACAGGGCGTCCTGAGCGCTTGGGGACCCTGCTGTGCCCCTCGAACACACCGCTCCGCTCCGCGACGCCTAGAGAACAGAGGGGAGTGAGGCAGCGTAGCGCCCGCGCATGCGCCTACGCGTCCCGCACCCCCCCACCCCCCCCCCACCCCCCAGTCACGGCCCCACAATGCAGCGCGCCAGAATCATGCACGGCAGGCGGTGATCGCCGCTCCTCCACCGGTGATTGAGGTAAGAGGTTGCCGTCTACCCCGTCTGCTGAAGTCATGCTCCACCAAGCTGTTCGTCCCGCCACCCTGGCAGGTGAGGGACAGGAACCCCCTGGGGCTACCGCCGCGCTCCTACCGCCGCGGCCACTCTCCTCCCAGACCGGGACTCGCTCCGCTGGCGCGCTGCAGCCGTCCCTTCGGCCTGGACTCGCGGGGTTCCTGATTGGCTGCGGCAGCTGTCGGTCATGGCGCGAGCCAATCGGAAGCAGGTGGCCCCGGGTCATGTTCATGGGGGCGGGCTGGGCTGGGGCTCACGCCTCCCCTGCTGTCCGTCGGACGGGAAGTGCCGGCTGGCGATAGGGTTCGGCCTGTTGACCCCGCAGCCCAGGGGTTCCCCGAACGAAGCTCTCAGGACTTTTTTGCAGGGTATCAGACAAACGGAGGTGCGCTTGTAGTCGTTTACAGACCGTTCTATCTTATTTTAAAAGTAAGAATAAGGTAGAATTCAGGCGTTTAGGCTGTGCATTCCTCGTGAGGGCTTTGCCGTGCTGCAAAGCCTGTCGGACAAGTCTGCCCAGGCACAGCTTGGGTTAATTAACAGCCCCACGTGTTGATGCTGTCCTGCATTCCCGGCAGGAGCAAGGACAATTTGGAAAGGATTTTATTAATTAAAATTATTTATACAATAAATAATTGTATAAATGTGTTACAGCTTTTTGCAGAAAGTTGCAAAAGTGTGTCATTCTGCTCTCGATAAAGTGGCTACCGAGCAGCCGTAATTGGGCCATCTGCCCTAAGAGTATGCTCAGCAAACATGTTCGTGTTTGTAAAAACATACAAAACGTCCTCCGTAAGTATCATGCCTAAGCTCTCCCCAGTTTAATTTTTCTCTTTGATTCTCTTGGTCTGACTTAATAATTTTGGCTGTGACAGCTCCAAACAGACAGTTGTGCTCTGGGGCTGGTGTGTTGCCACGTACCAGCAAAGAAATTTATTTGGAAAGGTGGACTGATACAGACTTAGTGCTGGTTGTTTTTACATGAAGGGTGGACAGCAGGGTTAAGCTAGCCTGCAAAGATTGCAGAGACTTGATTTTGAACCCGTTTAGCTTCCTTGTTTTCATTGTACAACGTGAGTTTTAAGTTTACCTGAGATTTTTGGATGATCTTTTGTCAGGTAAGGTACGGGGGATACAGACCTGTTGAAACTCTGGGGTGCATTCCCTGGTTTAGGGAAACACAAGAAACTTACCTCAAAAGGCTGTTAAGACCCCATTGGCTCGTTCCCTATTCCTATGTCCCTGAGCCACTCCCTCCCTATTCCCTGATTTGCCCTTATCTTTCTACTGCCCCGAGACCAGGCTCACCCCCTGGCCCCTCAGAGACTGATAAGCTTGGACCCTCCACGTGTGTGTGCCTGGGACCTGAACATCTTACTGGGTGGCTGAATAAAATATCTGTGGATATTATGCAAAGGCACTCTTTGCTTCTTTACCCAGGACATTACTAGCAGCAATGCAGGCTGCCACACAGACTAGAAACTAAAAATGTTATATCACATGTGCAGTAGCCACCTATCTGAAGCCAAACACTTAGGTTAGGACTCTGAAGTGGTAGATCACTCTTGTGGAGTAGGGTCCACAGGTGTAGTGGATAACAGACCTGTCTAAATTATTTGCTTGATATGTGGGGAAGGTGATGATAAATCTTCCCCAGTGAAGAAATTGAAAAATCAGAATTCCCATAGTCTGTGTATCTTCAAATATGTCAAAAGTATTTTACTTGTGTCAGATTTCATCAAAGAGGAAATTTGCAGTAAACAAAATAAAAAGGTTGCAAATTCTTCAAGATTGAATTAGGACAAAACCAATTCTTTTTCATAAAATTCCTGTGGTGTTATTTTAAATCCTTAAGAGTTTTAGGATTTTCGATAATGAAGCTTCCAGTCTTGTTATTTTGTGCAACGCTTTTTGCTCTTGTCTATACAACAGTTACAATTGTTTCATGTTAAACTATAATTAATATTTTTTTGTTTTGAAAATGTCAAAACAAGTTAATTCACCTCAAGGGACAGCTTGGCCATAGGAATAACTTCTGTAGCAATGAACAAGGACAACTAAAACTACTTTCTAATCTTACTGCGTTTTTTTTGTTTTTTTTTTTTGTTAGGTCACTCTTCCTTTTAGGAACATTTACAGACAACAAATATGGGCAAGAAACGCATCAAAGGGAAAACTGCACAGTCTGATGAGTCTCTGGATGTACTGAGTATGTTTCCTTGGAGAAGTTTGTGGACCTAATGTTTATTTTAACCTCAAAGAAGGCTTGAAAGCTGATTGACATTAGAAGGCCTTCCCACTAGTCACTGGGTTTGAAGTCACATATACAAAATCTGGATTCTTAATTGAAACTCAAGTCTAGCAAGAAATATTGTTGTTGTGACTTTTCTAAGCATGTTAGAAAATTATAATCCTGTCTTGAAAACTGAGATTAGTTTCTGTTTTTTTAGGAAACTCACACAATACTTTACTGATACAAATTGTATAAAATTACTCAGGATATAAAGGGTTTGTAGAGTCAGCTGCCAAGCTTAAGTTGCATTTTCCTAGTGAAAAGTTTGTTTTAGAAGATTCTTGCTTTAGCAGTAAAAGCTGTGACTAAAATACTTTTTGTGAAGCAGTTTGCCTTTATTCTAGCAGCTAATTTGGTACTGACTCTGGACACTTCAGCTCTCATAGTGTATTTTGGTTAAAACCTCTTTTTTCTGTTTTTCTGTTCCAAATAGTTCGTAATCACACATACTTAATTTTATTCTCCTAGCTCCACTGGATCTCACCTGTGAATTTTTTTGGTCTTGCTTACCTTGGTTGTTGTAGTTATTTTTTTTTTTTACTTATGTTATGTAGCATTCTCTTCTACTACCTTATCTGTCAGGTCACAGATTGTGTCTTTCTCATCTTTTTTGGGGAAGTGGTTTGAACCAGATTAATTTAGTTGGGGGAGAGAGCACTTAAAGTTTGAGGAGGCTTGGTGGGATGGCCTGTTTAAGTCGACTGTGCTTTGCTTTCCTGATTGTTGTGGTCTTCTTGTGTTAGCTTCTGTCTCTAATGGATACCTTTTTTATCTACTTTTGTCTGCTTTGGTTCTTGGGAATATTGGGGGGCTTGTTTCCTGGAGTCAGGGTCAATGTCTACTGTAACTGTTCCTCTTTTTCTCCTGCAAAGAGACCAGTTATGTTCTAGCTGCTGCTAGCATCTCAATTTTTTGCCTATGAATAGGTTACCTTATGACAACAAAGACCTGTAAAGCTACAAACAAAACTAAGACTAATCATGGTGAATAATTTCACTGTAACAGTAGTTGCCGATATACAAAATTTTTTGTTTGTTTTTTAAATGACAATTTTGTAGATGAAACTTACGTTTTTCAGAAAAGCTAAAAGAATGCTGAATATCTGTGTTTGTCTCTTGTTGGCTAGCATTTGCACTTAGACAAAATCCTGTAATCTTGGACAGAAACAGAACTGGAGGTAGAAAAATTTGCACCAGTTTCCACTTATGCCAATAGAAGTTTGCAATCTTGAGGCTGTAATCTTGCCTCAACAAAGATAGTTTCAGAGCTGTCACACTATCTGACCAATAATAACAGCTCAAAGTTTAGGATGCAGCAACAGTATACCGATATTGTCAATGGTGGTAACAAAAGGTTTCCTTCTGATACTCTGATAAATTGTCCGTGTTTCATTAGCTCTAGAAGGACTATTCTAGCTTCTGGATTACCACCAGTGTAATCAAAGCTTGCATTTGTTATGCTACCTACATCCTTCTTGTGCTTTTTAATTTGTAGAACCTGTGTGCAAGCATATTCGTAAAGGACTGGACCAAGGGCATGTGAGAAAGGCACTGCAGAATGTGGAATGGCATGTTTGTCAGGACTGCAAGGCAGACAGTAAGACACAAGAGAAGGCTAAGGAGGAGGAGACTGATGAAGGCACTTTGATATGGTTATGCCTAAAATGTGGCCATACGGTATCTCTTTTGTTGTTAATTTGTCTTAATACCTTTCAGTGTCTCATAATGCAGTAGAACAAGAGAGTTTCTAATTAAACTCTTATATTCTCTTTTTTTATTGTAAAGATGGTGCTACCTAGATGACTTTATATACTGTAGAGTGTGATTTAAAAATGTCTGCTCTGAATGTCAAATGAAGTACTTGGAAGATGGCTCAAGACATTTAGTAGGCTTAAGGCTAAAACACCATCTTGAGGACTGGTTTTCCTAGAAAGTTTGAATTATTTTGCAAAGAAAATAAAAATACTCTTAATCTGTGAGGTTTTTACAAGATCTTAATGCTCATGTTAGTTCATGAAACTTAGAACTCTGCATGCTGAAGAGGTTTTGGTTCTGTTTTGTTCTTTCAGGTGTTTAGACTGGAATTTGTTAATTAAATGTTCAGTCCTATAGCAGTTTTATTCTGCACCCAGTAGTTTATCCATCTGCAGAAATAAATATTTTGAAATAGATATCCATTTGTTGATCCTAATTAGTTGAACGTAATTGAACAGTTTTGATTGTAATACTTTGTCTTTACTCTGACTTTACATATATTTCATTGGCAGTCAAATGGATTTTGTGACACTTGTGGTTATCAATATTATAGGGCTGTGGCAGATATTCTCCAGACCAGCATGCTTTAAAGCATTATGAAACACCAAGATCAGATCCCCACTGTTTGGTTCTCAGTTTGGTCAACTGGATTGTGTGGTGAGTTTGTCAGGCAGCACAAAACAGAGCTGGAGGGCAACAAAGGCTGGAATATAATTTGTCCTTTCTTTGTGAATTCTGAGATTTCTCTCTAGGCATATATTAAAGTGTTTTCATGTAATTTCCAGCAGTCTTTGCTGAGATTTGCAGAATAAGTGTTATTTTCATGTAAATTTTATGATTTGGAAATTTTCATAATTAAGGTTGAACTTGACCAACTAGTAAATGTGTTTGACATAATATTTTACTGGTTTTACTTGGTCAGAATACTGACACATGGACACAAATGTTGATCAGTAGCTCTAAATCTTAAGTTTTGACCTAGGAAGAAGGTTCTTTCTGATGTGCACTTAGTGACAACATTACTTTTATCTCCTCTGTAAATATGATTTTTTTAATACTACATATAGATAGGAAGCATAGCTAGAATTACTAGATGCTACTGGATGAAGCAATAAAAAATCCACATCCCTGGTAGTTTTTTCTTCTCTCAAAAGTAAGTATACACTTGTATATATGAGGGGAACCCTAATTTTCTAAACTGTGCTGTATAGAAATATTGTACTTAACATAAGGAGTTTTTGTTTTGTTTAGTAATGTGGTTTTGCAACTTAGTATCTGTCATTGTGTTCATTTTATATAAAATTATCTATTAACTTGATCATACTTAGTACTTACACGTAATGATCACTACTTTTAATGAATTCTAGAATGAAAATGGACATTGTCAGTAACATTATAACTAATGAACTAGTGAGCTTGTCTTTGTGAATTTAAATTAGTGGTAAAATTGTGGGTTTGAAGTGCCATATTTTCCCTGTTTTTTAATCAAAATACTTGCAAATAAGAGGAAGTTGTGGAAGTAAGATGTTTTGGCTTCCTTCTAGAATTTCTTGGTTGTACAAACTTGCCCAAGAAATTATTCAAAGATTGATATATTGGCTATAAATTAGTTATAGATCAAACCCACTATCAAGAACTGTATTTCACAGTGGGCCTAGTACAGAAATTCTGATCAAAATTTTAATCAAAATTCTAGTTCTAATTAAAGTTCTTTTACTAATGATATGAATGTGTGACCAAACCTGTCAGTGGTTGCGCACGTTTCAAATTGGATATAAATAATAACTGTAGAGAGTTTAAAGACATGTGGAGAAGAGAGTTCTAGGTATTCACTAAATTCTGCTCTTTTGAGTTTACAACTGCTTTTGTACTTATTTTAAGTGCTGGTCAAACAGCCATCACTAACAAAACCTTTTCCTATACCTTGATTCTTTTAAGATTGTCTACATTTTTTTTTTACAGGTAGAAGGTTATGGTGTTAAAACACACCATGGAAGTAGCTATCCTTTCTTATTTCAGGAGTGAGAATGTCTATTTTTATTATTAACCAGATAGACAGTAGACAAGCAATCAGGGATCCAAAAGCTGAGTCAATTTTTTTAATGAAATATGAGAAAATGTGATGACTATAGCTAATGCCGGGGAGGCTGGAGATTTGGGGAAACACTTTGCTGCAGACTGCTTCTGCTTTTAATATCAGAAAATTGAGTCTGACTTATGTTAATCTGAAGTCTGCCCAAGAACTGTAATTGGTGTTTTCCAAAATGCAGAAGTATCAGTACCTCTTCAAAGAGTTGATTGGGTGGAACTACAAAATTGGTACGTGTAAAACTCTTTCAGATGTTTGTGTCCTGTCACGGTTTTATCCTTCTCGAGCCTTTATGACTGCAGCTTCTCCTACAATTTTCTCTAAAGCACATTACTGGCATAACATGAGCTTCTTTGCTCATAAAGAGACAAATGGGGTTTGTATCAGCAGAAGCACAAATACAAGTCTGCAGGTTTAAGGGTGGATACTTGAGTTATTTCTTACCTGACTTAAATTAAGCATTTGCTTGGCTAGAATGTTCAAAATATTTTTCCATGCCATAATATTCATAAGTCATTTCCTTTAAGTCTTGATATCTTAGTTTTTCAATTTTGGCAAAGTTTTCCAAGCTTTTCTTTTTCTTGCTGCAGGGTTTCTAAGCACATCTTTTAAAAGTCTTATTTATATTTGTAAATTGCATCTGCCAGTCACCAAAATAATTTATTAAAGTTAATTTTTAAGTGTTTTATTTTTCTGACAAGTAGATTGAATTCTTCTCTAAAACTTATAAATCTTACATTAAACATTGTAATTTTATAACTTTGTGTAATGAATTGCATCAAAAAAGTAAATAGCTTAGGATTTTTAAATTAAAAAAAAAAAAAAAAAGGATTAATTGTTTTCTTTTGGGGGCGGCGGAGACAGGTGCTACCTATGTGATAATGAAGTTCCATATAAAACTTCAACCCTTTTGGGCCAGACTGTGGATTTTGTTAGAAAACAAGTTGGTATTGACTCATCACATGCAGGTAAGTAATTATAGTATAGGCAGAGTAAATCAGAAGGTCTCCTAAGTGTTGGAGACAGTATTATAAATCCAGAATTTACACTAAATTAGATTTCGCTCCTTATGGTAAAGGGAAAAACTAATTTCTCCCCTTTTTTAATATTCTTTGTCACAATTATGATAGCATAAGTAACATTCTAATAGCCCATAGGCCTAATTAGATCAGGATTTTGCTCAGCATCCCCTAAACTTTTACAGACAAAACATACAAGAATAGGCAGAATAAAAGACAGTTTTACTGTGACTTTTTTTGAATGAGACATTCAGTTTTTCTGCAAGTAGGCATTTGACTTTCAGTACTTAGGGTGCTGTGTTTATTCATCAGTGCTGCTCAGTCTGTCTTGAGATCTAAAGAAAAATTGTCCTTGCTTAAGGATAATTTGATTTGATTTTTCTAAAGTCTTTTTGAGGGTATTTTTAAATGTATTAGGAATAACTAAGTCTCTAGCTGTTGCAGCATATATCCTAATTGAAGGAGTAGTATACAGAGGTTTTATCACTGTTTGTTTTTTAGGCAGCTGCAGTGCTTTTAGAACTCTAATAAAATATTGTGTTCAGCCTATCTGTAAAATATGATTGTTTAAAAGAAAACAAACCTAGCAAAACCCTCCCTAGTTTCCATAATGGCAAAACTAGTTTTGTACAACTCATTTCCACTAGAAAAATTGGATGAAAATAAGTGCTATAACTAGTGACTCTAAGAGATTCTAATACTTGGGTGAAATCACAGGCCTTGTGGGAAATCACAAACATCCAGCAATGCCACTTGTCTGTCTCTGAATTCAATTTTTTCAGAAAGCAGCTGAGGTTTTCCCATAGGGAACAGAGTTTTTTGAGAGGTTAGTCTTTCCCAGACACAGAGTTGAACTTCATATCAGTTGACAAAATTTTCTTCTTGGGTTTGAACTAGAAAACCAGTGAATACTTGAGTGCAGTTGTTAACCTGTTTCGAGTGTTCTGTGTGTTGTTGTTCATCTATCTGTTTCTTGTCCTAAGATTGTATTGTCTGTTTTACTTGCTTTTTTTGAACTTGCGTTACTTGATTTTACAGATAGTATTACCTCTCAGCCCTATTTACCAGAAACGTAATCAATACCTGACTGCCAAACTGGTAGAACCAGTGTGGATGTTATTTTTAAACCTGCCTGGAACTCCCTTACAGCTTTATTAAACAGACTGTTAAAATTTTTGGCAATACACAAAAATAGTTTGGGGGAAAATATTTTTAACTCGTCTTGAAGACTATAAACCTTTCAGTACTGTTCAGTTCTGTTTAGGTACATGAAATTAATATGAGAATGCTTTAACAGGGGAAACCAGTTGGATGTTGTAGAAAGTCCTCACATAGGTGATTTTGACAGGAACATTCTGAATTCTGAAGAATTTCAGAGTATGTTGGCATAAATGGCTTGTGGGCCAAGAGATGTTCAGTTTGCTTGCTGATTCGAAATGGCACTTCAGGGGGTTTGCAGTTTGTTGTTTTGTTTGTTTTTTAACTTCAATTACCTAGACAATTCAAGAACCTAAACCAGTAGTTTTATATTTAAAAGTTAAAGAATTAGTTAACGTGTATATAAGCTCTAAACATAGATTGCTGCCTGCCGTAATAATCTTTCCTAGGCTATACCCTCTAACTATGTTAACATGTGATATGTTTTTATTATTTCAGTTGAAAAACAAGAGAACAAAGAAGTTGAAAATAGAAAAGTAGAAAAAGACTGCAAAAATGAACAAGAAAAAGAAGTTTCACTTAAAGAAGAAAATTCTTATTCAACTGCTAATGGAGAAGTCACTGTGAAAGGACTTAGTAACTTGGGGAATACATGTTTCTTTAATGCAGTGATGCAGGTACAGGACTAGCTGTTGTTTTTAGAAAAACTTTGAATAGGAAAAAAAGACACAAACAAAATATAAAACAGTCCACAACAACCCTCCCTCCAGCATTTTACAGTGACACAATTAGCATGTGTTTTTTTTTTATCTGCCAGGAATGATGGCTTCTTTCTAAAAATAGTTTGTTGGCCCAGAGAAATACAAAGAAATGGAGCTGCAGGTTCAGACTTGCTCTAAGGGTAAATACAATAAACTGCGTTGTCCTTGAGAGATAGCATTTTTCACTGAAATAAAATAAGTTTGCTAACTTCTAGTTATTTTTTAAAAATATGAAATATTTCACCCTTGTGACTTCTTTGACTATAAGAGATTAGTACTCAAAAACCATGAGTTTTTATTGTAGTAAAAATGTGTCTCTTTGCAAAAGGAAATCAAAAGTAAATATTGGGTGAAAAAACCAGCAAGTTGCAGGCATTGCCATCTTGTGTGAATTGTTCAGCTCAGAAGTGTAGAATAAACTTGTTCTTTCATGTGTATTGAAACCTACATTATCTTGTCCTCTTTGGCTTTTGATACTGAAGCTTTACTCAAACAAAATTCCCACTGTACTTGCAGATTTTAGTAAACTGCTTTTGATTTACTTTTAAACACTTTTTAAACCAAGCAAATACATACATTGCATTTTATCCTTTGAATTTTTAGAAATAGACACTAGTAAATACACTTGTCAAAAGATCAGTCTGTACAAGAAAAATACATTTAGGGTTTCTGCAATATGAAGTAATACTTATAGAGGGCATTGGAGGTCATGTTAGCTATACAGAATGTACCTTTAAATCTTAAACACAGATGGGGATTCTAGAGTGGTAATTAACCACTTTAGTTCTGTGTTTGGAAAAATAAAGTTAAACTGGTTGCTACAAAAAAGTTCCATGACTAGTGGAGTTCAACTGCCCTTCCTGTTGTCCCCATTTTCTAATCTCTTTCTGTCTTTTGTGTTCTATAGAATTTATCACAAACTCCAGTTCTGAGGGAGCTGCTTAAAGAAGCTAAAATACCTGCCACAACAATTAAAATTGAGTCACCTGAGCTATGCATGGTAATATGCTTTGACTTCTCTAGTGTTTGTCCTCACCTTCTAGTCTGTTAAGGAAACCAGCAATACTTATCTGTCAATTTTAAAGCTGTTCCTACTGCCAGCTTCCTACTCACAACCAGCAGACTCCAATTTCATCCCCAGCAGACTGCCCTTGGCAAGCTAACCCACTCTTTTATAACACCCATCCTCGTTGGATGGCCAAGCCTGTTTCCACTCTTTGATAATTAGCACAGCCCTGATTCATCAGGGGAAGGGTTGCTTACAGTCCCTTCTCCTACACGTTCCAGCTAAATACTAACAAGATTAGGGTGTAAAATCAGCAGGAGCTTCACCACTGCTTTCTATGAAGCTGCTTCTGAAGTCAGTGGAGGTATTTTGTTCAGAGTGTAAGAGCAGTGATTCAATACTTTGTCGTAGAAGGAGTGTTTGCATTATGATGATGTTATTTAAAGGATGAAAAAGTGTAACTCTTGCTATAGTGCCACTTGTCTAATTGCAAAATACAAAATTAGAGGATGTCTGTAGCACTAACTTAAATAGCACACGTGTTGTTACAATTAGAGATTTGGATGACAGAAAATGCACAACCTTTTTTAAGATATTGGGGTTTTTTGCCTAGTAAAGGTAAGAAATCGAGACTTTGAACTAAGCAATAAATAAGTGAGTTGTGCTATCGTTTCATGATAAGCCACAGATCGTTTTTGTCAGGTTAACTTATTGCCATTTTGGAATTTTGAGTATTCTCTTTGACAATAACTTTTCAGGAACTGCAAAAGTTACTGCAAAAGAATCTGCCACTGAATTAAGGCAAAACAGCTCTGTTGCTTTTCTTTCAAACAGGAACCTCAGCTAATAAAACTAGATCAACCGGGTCCTTTAACACTAGCCATGCATCAGTTTGTGACAGAAATGCAAGAGACAAAAAAAGGGGTAGTGACTCCTAAGGAACTTTTTGCTCAGGTTTGTAAAAAGTAAGTATCTGTACAATTGCACGTCATAGTGGGTATGAAAAAGTTTGATGTTAAAGATGGTCAGTTTTTCCTCCTTTTTAACTCTATCTCAGAACACAGCATATAAAATTTGTAGAATAATTTTTAATTATTGAAAGAAATCCTAATTTTTGAAAGAAGAGCAAATTAAAAATGAATAGCAGTAAAATGAAAGCTACTCAGTGACATACTGAGTAGCTGGCATCATATTTTTAGAAAATAGTATATATAGACTCTTGTTGGTATTATATACTTACATTCTGAAGACTTTGTCCATGTATGTTTGCTGTGAATAATTTTTGCCTTATCTCTGAGTTCAATTATACTTTAAAATTTCATCTAACAGAGCAATACGATTCAAAGGTTATCAGCAGCAAGACAGTCATGAACTGCTTCGTTACTTACTTGATGGAATGAGAGCAGAAGAAATCCAGGTGAGTGCTGGAGTCATAGTTGTGCATATCTTTCTCTTTGTTCTTTGGACTCAGACTCTTTCTTCTGCTGAAGGGAGAAAGAACATACTTCCTGAGATATGTCAGCTTCTGTAGTGTGGTTGCGCTGTCCATAGCACTCACTTGAACCATATTAGCAAAGAGAATCCACAGAAAAATTGGGTTTGGAGTATGTGTAGGCACCCTAAAGAATATCCTTATATTTTAATTTCTGAAATACACTTGTAGAAATTTCTGGGTTTTTTGCCAGTTTTAATTTGGGCAAGTATTTAATCCTTAGACTGATTTTCGTACATACTAATTAGAACATTATGGTTGCAACTTCTCTGTTGATTCTTTTTTTTTTTTTTGGTATCTACAGGAACTATTGTGTGGTTCTACAGGTATTTGTTTTATTTGTATTGATTCTCTTAGTTGGTGAAGATCATACTTTTTCCTCCATCTGAAACATATCATAAAATGAAGTAGCTAACTGAATTATTTTAGGAAATTTTACATGGTATATTTGTTTTGAAAATTTCAGCAAATAAGCCTGGGAATGCTAAAGGCGCTGAGTGACTCTAACAAACAAAATGAAGAAGAACTTAAAAAGAAAATTAAAGGTAAATTATCACAGCATCAGTAACTTGTAAAATCTCCTTTGTTGAAGTATATAAAGTAACAATAATAGTATCAACTAGAACATACATGTTTATTTGTACAATTTTATGACCTCTTGAGTATGCGAGTATCTAGAATAAAAGGCTCAATAATTTTAATCTATATTTAAATGTCTTGCTGAACTTTGTTGGCATTTCCTTCTTAACAGATAAGAGAGAGTTGATTCTGTAGACATCATACATTAAAATATGTTTGGGCAATGATTAATAATTCAAACAAGTAAGAAATTAAAATACTAGTATGTGAATATAATTTATGCAGCTGCTTAGAATCCATTGTTACCTAACAGTAGTATAGAAAAACTCCAAACAGTGAACAGAAGAATTTTTAAACTTTTCAACATGACTTAGGAGATTCTCTGACAATTTAAATTCAGACGATGTTACTCTGAAATTACAACTTGGGGAAAATGGGGTTTTTTGTCTGACAAAAGTTGGTGCTCATTTTTTAAGTTCAGATAGTTGTTTCAGTTTTGAGAGAAAACAGGAATTCTTACTGAGATGCAGTACTCCTGAGAAAATAGGGAAATGCATTTGAGCAGAGAAAGTGGTAGAGGTATGGTTTAACCAAGCTGTGTTCTCGGAATGTATTTTCATCCCCATTCTTTTGATCCACAAAAGATTCTTAATTTAAGAATCTTGCTGCACTTCCTATCCTGAGGAAACCAGAACAGACCAACATGTTCCATCATACATCTTGCATGATATATTCTCCTTTTTTATTTGGTATGTCGTAATGAGATTGGTTGCCAGTATATTGTGTGTAATAGTCTTAACTTTACTATATACTTTTTGAATTCTCAGAATATGAAAAGAAAAAGGGAATACAAAGTTTTGTAGATCGAATCTTTGGTGGAGAATTAACCAGCACAATTATGTGTGAGGAATGCAGAACTGTAAGTAAACTGCCTGCTCTGAATAACCTAGTGTCATGTCCTGTAATCTGCAGGAGAACCCCAAAGTGACTGTCTGTAGAAATAAGACTTGACTAGCTGCATGCTTTTCAAAAAGGAGAATGATTTGGCTGGAATCTTTCTTCTGTTGTGTTTTAAAGTTAATCTTTCAGTGCCTTTCAAAAGCCTTCCAGAAAAAGAGGTCAGCAACAGCAAGCTGCCTCTGCTAGAATTCTCTCCTAGATTCCCAGTGAGCACCTTCCAGTGGTACAGCTCATAGAGCAAATTAATTGTTATGGGGCCCATTCCTTTTTCATTCAGGGGATTACGGGTTCCCCTTTACCACAATGAAAATTCTGTGGCAGTGCCAGGAGGACAGTTAAGAAGATGCTACTGGGATAATATATCCTGAGAATAAAGTAATTGAATGTATTAGCAAATGGGCTAGTTGAATATCATGATGGATTGGAGCTATAAGTCTCTTAGGACCTAAGGTGCAGTCTCACTAGATAACTGAAATTCATAAAAGTATTTCCTGCTCATATCTGTGGTAATGTGACTGGATTTTTGGTCATTAGAAGCTATTTGTGGAGGTAAATGAACTGTGTTTTACAGTTGAGTGCACAAGTAAAAGCGGGCCTTGAATGCACACATGCAAATACACCTGATGACAGAAAGCCAGCTGTTTCCAAACAAAATTAAATTGGATTCTTGATTATTCATTTAAAGGTGTCCTTGGTCCATGAGTCTTTCCTTGATTTGTCTCTTCCCGTACTAGATGTTCAGGTAAGAAATAGTATATAGGTACTTTTCTGCTTTTTTTTTAAATTCATATGAAAACACTTATTATGCAGTCATTAGGAACAGTATTTAAGCTTCTTTCTAGAAATCTCTTTTGCAAGTCAAAATTGCACAGAAACATAGAGAATAAGATTTTTAATGAGAGTAATTCCTGTAAGTTGTGGCTCATAATGGTCTCTGGAAAAATCACACAGATTGTTTGAGTTCTCTGAGGATTTGTTTTCACATTTTCGTCCTTTTTCCTGCACCAAGTCCAAGAACACCTCTCCTAATATTCAGGTTATGGAATAAAGTTAAGAAATGTTGATAGGATAGTATGTGGTTACTTATTTGATTAATCTTCAGATACTCAAAGTACTTGATTTACTTTATGTTTTGTATTGATAATCTCTATATGTAATATTTCCAATTTTTCTGTAGCACTGTTTACTCATAAACATTGGAATGGAACCCCCAGAGACAAAGGGGTCATGACTTCTGCCACAAACAAGTTTCCTTTTAGCAGAAGCAAAGAAATTCTGTGGCAAGCAGTTCAACAGAAAATGTCTCTGCTTGTGTAAAACATTACTCTTCAGTGCATTTAATGAGATCTCTTAGAGGCCAAGGTGATGTTGCCCCTTTACAGGTTTAGATTTTGGCCCTCAATAGCCTTACTTTTCATACTGTTTCATTCTGTTTCATATGGACTCTCTGAAGTGAGACGCTCCTTCCATTAACATCAGGGTGTGAGTTAATTGTACCTTACATCATTAAAATGTTACCTTAATTTGAAAACTCAGATGACATCTCTGTTTCTGTGGTTGTTCTGTGGCTTTTTGGGTTTTGTAGAAAGGGAAAATTTCAAAGAGAGAAAACATTAAAAAAAACAAAGAAACGGAATCTGAAGATGAAGAGGATAAAATCAATGACCATTACCTTAAGCAGAAATATGAGCCCCATGGTACAAGTAAGCACCTTCAGAAAAAAATGAAGAAGCAGGCAAAAAAAAAAGCCAAGGTTGGTTTGGATAGGTATTTCGCTTTGCACTTGCTGTTTTTGTTCAAGAAATTCTTTTTTGTTTCCTTAGTTTACATGAAGGAAGAGATAGCTTAGAACTTCTCCTATTTTCAAAATACACAACATGTCTTTGGGGTTAAGATGTTCTGTTGAGCGTTGCTGGGTAGGAATAATATCCACCAGAATTTGTTGCCTGTCTGAAGAAGCGTTAATTTGTATCATACTGTTTTCCAGTCATTGACTGCAAGAATATTCACAAAACTTTAGAATACAGACACAAGAAAGATCAGGAAGATGGCAAGGACATCATTAGCTGTCTTTTGATGATACTATATAACAGGGAGCAGTGGGAACTATGGCTAAGTGAGGATAAATTCAGTATTAGTGGAACTGATTACCTCTGATCATTAAATCATAGATTATTCTTCCCCCTCCTGCCTTGTGCATCTATGGCATGCAACAAAGATTATCAAGAAGTGGTAAGAAATGCTAAATATAATTTATACTTACTTTGTTTTTTGTACTGCTGTTTATTATGTATTCAAATGAGCAGAGCCAACGCCGGCAGGAAAAACTTCAGGGGAAGGTGCTTCACTTGACAGATATCTGCGCAACTGAACAGCTAGAGATAGATGTCAAGTACAACCAAGAATCAGATACTGAAATGACCTCTGAAACTCTTGATAAGAAGCAAGGAGAGGAATCATCACATGATTTCAAAGATCACTGCTTGACTCAGAAAGACTTGAGTATACAGGGAAATAGTACAGAAATTCAGAGCAAGCTTGAAAATGGAGGAAAGCCAGAACAAGAGTGGGAAGAAAATGAGTCACTCATGGATCTCTCTATAGAGGGCTTAGATTCTCCTATGAAGTTTGTCAATGGCCTTGACAACCGGTCTTTGAAAGAGGAAGATGATGACAATGAAGATGAGGAAGAGCTTGCTACGGACCTTTCAAAACTCCACCTGGGTGTCAGTGACACAAGTGACTCAAATACCTTGGATGGCCTTCAACCTGTTCCTAACAAGATGTGTGAAGTATCTACAGATGACCCCGAAATGGCATTTTGTACTCTGGCAAACAGGGAAGAGCTAAACCCTGAGGAAGATTCAGTCCATCATTGTTTGTATCAATTTACCCGTAATGAAACACTTACCGAGGCCAATAAACTACTGTGTGATGTGTGTACACAAAGGCATTGTGGACCAAAGAAACACATAAGTATGACAGACTTCTTTAAATATATCCCTGTCTGCTTCTTGAGTGGGTAAAGTTTGGGGGGATTATCCCTTTGTCTACTTTCATTCATTGTATTAAAGGGGAATGCTCAGCTTCTCAGGTCTTGTAATAGATGACATTGTAACAGTTTAAATAGTAAAAATAAATTCCTGCTGTAATATTTGTTTTGATATAAAACACTTGCTTTAATCTTTGGTGATTTTTGTTTTCTGCAGATGAAAAGAAGTACGTTTATACTAATGCCAAAAAGCAGATGCTCATCTCTCTAGCTCCTCCAATTTTAACCCTTCACTTAAAGAGGTTTCAGCAGGTAAGTAGTAGCCTGATACATATATATAGCCTCAAGTAAATATGTATATACATGTACATATGCATGTAGTGTTAGCTTAACTTGAAAACACACTAACATTACTTTTATTTTGTGTAAAACTAGTTTGGGTTTTTTCCCAAAGTTCGGAAGGCATTAGTATGTGGCATTGTGTTTTGTGGTCTTTGAGGCACTAAGGTGTGTTTCCCTGAAAGAATATTCCCTTAATTAACTGGAGAATACTGTTTTGTGAGTGTATTCACAACATATTCCCTCATTATTCTTAGTGCTTACTGTATTAAGCAGAATCTTAGCATTAATGGTTTCCTACTATTACATCTGCTCATGGGCTCATATATTTCAGTAGGTATAGGTAAATAGGATCCCTTACTAGTAACAAATAAGTAAAAGTTGGCAGAAGTGGAAAAGAGAGGATTCTGAGCCTTGTGGAGCAGAAGGAAGGATGAAAGGAAAGCACAGTAACTTAAGTTTTATTTACAGACACTGAAGTCAGTTACCTGCTTATTCCCAAGTTGCAGAAAAAATTTTGACTCAGGGCTTTAGCTTTTCAAGAGAGGAGGAGGAAAGGAAAGGGAGACAGTACTTTTAAATTTGAACCTGTTTGTTGTTTTTGGTCAATATACTTGAAAAATAAGGAAGGCAACTTCAATTAGATGAAAACCAATTTCATATAGAAAATGGAAATGTGTAGCCTGATCCAAGAGACTGTAATATGAAGAAAAAGCATTTATCATCTCCTTTGGTTTTTCCAGTTTGATACTGGACGATTGTTTAAGGTGGGAGCAGTTTGCGTCAGTTCGGGTGTTCTGAGATCAGATTCTCAGGCATGTTATAGTATCTGAGAAGCCAGAGTTGTCCTCATAGTTACTGAAGTTCCTTAGAGCTGATTCTTTTTCCACTTCTGCTACTATTACATTAATGTATGAGTGAGCTGAAGAGCCATCTTAACTTGTGCTCCAGTGCAGCATGTGGGGGCAAGGAAATAATGCTGGAATACTGGATATCAAAGAAAAAAAAATTGCTTTTTCTCAGTTTTGTGTAATGTAAAACTAATTTGTACTGTTGAAACCTTAACCTGAAACATTTAGTAACTAAGTATGGTTTTAATATGCTCCATTTTAACATTAAGGGGTTTTCCCTCTACTTTGGTTGTTTAAGGCTGGATTTAATCTGCAGAAGGTTAACAGGCATATCAAGTTCCCAGAAGTGATAGACTTGGCTCCTTTCTGTACAGCTAAATGTAAAGTAAGTGGGAAAACAATCAGATTCTCCTTTCCCATGTTCTATTGTGCTTTCACAACAAAGCTGCATAGCAAAATCTTTGTACAATGCTTGTCAAGCCTCTTACTTTGTGTGATAACTTGTACTTCACTACTCATAACTGTATTGCTTGCATGAATCTCTAATGATCAGTTTCCATTTCATCAGTAAAAAAATAAAAGAATTTACATTCTTCAAAACCCAGCACTTGGCTGACATAGCTAAACTTGTGGTTTTCTAGAATGTGGCTGATGGGAATACAAAGGTCTTGTACTCTCTCTATGGAGTTGTTGAACACAGCGGAACAATGAGGTCTGGGCACTACACTGCTTATGTTAAAATGAGAGCTATGAATAACCACCTCTCTGATCTTGTCCTTCGAGGACAATCTCAAGGTAAATCATTAGAAATATTTTACAAATTATTTCTTACAGAATTACAAAATGGTTTGGGTTGGAAGGCACCTTAAAGATCATTTAGTTCCAACCTCCTGCCATGGCTGATAAGTTCTCTGAGAAAAGCAATGAAGCTAGTGAAATTTATATAAGGAGTGGCTGAGGGAGCTGGGAGGGCTTAGCCTGGAGAAAAGGAGGCTCAGGGGAGATCTTATCACTCTCCAGAACTGCCTGAAAGGAGTGTGTAGCAAGGTGGACGTCCAGCTCTGCTCCCAGGCAACCAGTGACAGGATGAGAGGAAATGGCCTCAAGCTGCGCCAGGGGAGGTTCAGGTTGGACATTAGGAAGAAAAGAAGATAAAATGGTGGTTAAGCATTGGAAGGGGCTGCCCAAGGATGTGGCAACATCCCCACCCCTGGAGCGGTTCAGGGAACAACCAGATGTAGCACTCAGTGCTCTGATCCAATTGACAAGGCAATGATCAGTCACAGGTCGGATTCCATCTTGGAGGTCTTTTCCAACTCAATGATTCTATGATTGTACTCTATGATTCTTACTGAAGAATAGTAATAGAACTAATTGCTTCAATTCTTTGTAATAACCTTTACTCCTAAATTTTTCCTTTCACAGCTTCAGAAACTGAGCCAGTCAAAGGTCAGTGGTTCCACATCAGCGATACCCACGTACAACCTGTCTCTGTGTCCAAAGTGCTGAGCTCCCAAGCCTATCTTCTATTCTATGAGAGGCTGCTGTAGCTCATCAGAAGAACCTCCTTGTGTGTGCAGGCACCTTTTTTGGAGGTCTGAGAAGCAGATTTGCAAATCATGTTGTTAACATGTTGGAGCTACTGTATAGCAGGAATTCACTTTATGCATTTTAGGCACACTGACAAGCAGTTAACTTATACTTTTTCCAGCATTTCCACTACTTTGCAATAGAAGTTTTTTCAAAATTACAGGTTTGGGTTTTTGTTGAGTAATTTGGTTTCATTTAGTTTACAGACTACAAAGAGACTAATATGTCCAGCACTGCCTTTTTGTTGTAGGACTTTTTCTTTGAGAACAGCTGCTGGACATTTTGAAGTGGTTTAGGATCTTCCAGACTTAGAGTGCAAGAAGGTACATAGATCTTGAGGAAAAGTGCATATCTCCAGGGAGCTGGATGTAGTTCAGTGGGTGCGAGTTACATGTTGAGCAGCTGATGGCACAGAAAACATTTTAAAAGGAAGAGGCTGTGCTGCAATTGCCTTTTATTTTGCCTTTTATAGGCTGTACAGCCAACAATGAAATGATTCCTCTTCCTTCTCTGCTGCATGCAGGATCACATTCTGTCAGTGCCCAAGAGCCAGAATCCACAGCGGAGCTCTTGCCCCGACACTGCTCCCACAGGAACGGGGCTGGGCTAGAAAAGCACTTGTCTTTTTCCTGGGCACTGTCAGCCCTCATGAAAATAACCATAACTTGGCGTTGTCGACTCACAAAACAAGGACACGCACCAAGCCCAGCTTGAAACCACCCCCCAGGGCACAGCCAAGTCAGAAACATCCCTGCTCTCCAATCAACTGTGTCAAGACAAAAAGATATAGCCAATCTTCCCCTTCCAATGCAGAAACCCCTGGGTAGGTGCTGTCAGGGTGACCGCCTTCCCAAGAGCAATCCCCTCCCAGTCCAGACAACCAGCTCCCCCAGCCCACCTTACACTCAGGCCCAGATGAAATAAATGCGCCCTCGACCAGAAAATGAAGGAGTGTCGTTATAGAGCACGACACAGCACAAAGTACCACAACTCTATCAGAAAGGTGCAAGAGAGATTTATTTCAGCAACATGTTGCTTTTATAATTTTTCAAGATTTTTACATTCATCCAACATATACGTTCTCTGCCCATTGGTTATAAGAAAGAATCAAAGTTCCCAGTAGGTGATCAGGGAGCCATGTCACTCTGTGAGCCAGCCAGAGTCCGTGTCTCTTAACTTTCTCTCTTTCATCATGTCTCCGTGTCTCTTAACTTTCTCTCCTTCATCATGTCTCCATGGTGACAACCTTGGTATCTTCCTCAGGAGAGATATGGGGCTTCCCCTTATCTTCAGGAAGCCTTTGCTAGCTCACAAGAACAGCACAGAATGTCTTTCCTACAAAGGAGGGCGCTTGACTCAAGGAATCCAACTGGGTTTTACTACAGGAACAGTGGAGGGTCTCGGGAAGGTAGGGTCCGGGTGAGGTGGGCTGGAAGGCTCACAACCACAGCTGAAGGGTCTCCAGAAGCCAGATCAAGAAGCCAGACCACAAGGCACTCAGGCACAAGGCACTGAGAGCTCTGAGCAGGGGAGGGGACAAGGTATATAACCGGGGAAAAGTGGGAGGGGTTGGGACACAAATAAACCAACAGGGTTAAGGGAGAAGGGAGGAGCTGGGATGGGGTGACACAACCACAGCCAGTGGGGAGTGGTTCTGAACAGAGGCCAATGGGTGAACGGAAGGTACAGAGTCTTCTAGAACAGGGGTGGGAGTTCTATTTGCATGCCAAGGATAGATTTATATAAAGGAACAGAGAATCTTGAGAAAATGTTTCCTTTTCTCACCCTGAACTGGAAGAGAGTTTCTTCCCAGGGCATTCCCACTTCAGTGCCCAACTCATGGCCTCCTACGTTCCAAGTGGATACTCTTCTTTGCACCACATTCAAAGGCCAACACCAACTCCTGCCCTAACAGACTTTTTCACTCTCGTTGAGTCTGGTAACAAACTTGAAAACATCTGCCAAAAACAGAGCTCGCGAAACTGTCAGTGGAGAAAGCTCTTTGCTGCCTACGATTTCAGTTGCACCCATCAATCTGCAAACACACACCCTGCTATCGCCACTTTCCTTCTCAGCTCTAGGTACCATCATAAGCCTTCAGTGTCAGAGTCAGGATCCAAATGGGATGGCACTGGGGACCGCTCACACACTAAAGCTACAAGGGACAAAAACTTGTCCTGCAGAGACTTGGCCTCTGCATTCCCACTGACAGTTCAACAACTCTAACCCAGACAACTGCCTATTTGGAAAAGCCTTTCAATTCACTGAGACCACCCAAAGTGCCCATCCAAACTTTGCCTAAGAGAGGAACTAGAAGCCCATCTTAAAAGAAATGGCATCCCCTCCTCCAAAATCCAAAACATCCAGGGCCTGATCCTGTACAAAGGTGTCAGAACATTGCTATTGGGCATTACCTGCACGGGGCACTAGGTACACTGCACACCAAGACCCAGTGCAGCTGTTTACCTTGTCCAAAAGAAGTGTGCTGGCAGAATTTCAAGAAGGCTGCCTCAGGGAAGTGGAAAACACATGCCAAATGTATTCTTTCAGGAGAGAGACTGCCTTTCAAAGATGGATACCTATCGCCAGCCGGGCACTATGTACAAATCACAAACAGGACGGGACTGCTGTGGAACATGCCTTGAGCTGTTTTATTTTTCAGCATCAGTCTCATTACATGGTTATGACAATGGGAAGATGCCAGCAGCTCACATCCCAAGCAGCAGACCAAGAACTTAATGTTACAACTTACTTTATAACTTTTTTGACCAATCACACAAAGCAAAAGCATATTGACAGTGGTTCCATCAAACCACTATAAGCACATGTATGTTTGGTTAAAACAATGCTTGATTATTTCCAATACAATGCTTGCTTGTAAGGCTTAAAACACAATGCACAGAGCTCCATTATTAAGCTTCAAACTTCGTAATGTCTTGCTAGACAAACTTTTCTGCAGCTTAGGAAGTTATCCTAAACAAGCGTTAATACACAGACCATTGCTCTATTCGTCCTTGCTTTTCTACTTTTTAAATAATTTTTCTGCTGACCTATCTCATGGCTACTGCTTAGCTCTAATCACAGTTCTGCTGTCTCTGAGGCCTGCCTTTTGCAGCTTCCCCAAAACCGTCTGATTTTGTGGATTCCCACAGATACCGACTCCATGATTGTACAAATGGAGTCAGTGCTTCCAAAGCAAATATGCCAGGATAGAAAGTTGCTGCCGTCCTTAAGCTACATGACACAGCTTCTTACCTGCACCTCCAACACTCGGGCTAAGTTCTTTCCTTCCCATGAGAAAGCATTGCTGTTCTCCTTCAGGAACTTACCAAGCAAATGTTGCATACCGCGTCCGGTACTGACTCTGTCCAACAGTGGCTCTTAAACATAAGAGGCCAGGACAGAAATGTCTTGCTGGACCCTAGCTCCCCATGATACCTTATCAGCTGCCCTACCAACATTGTCACCATATTTTTTACTTCCTAAAGAAAGGCACTCCAAGTCGCTTGGCTCTGCCTTGCCTCCAGTACCATACCTAGTTTTCCTAGCCTACCCTTGCTTTACTTGCTCGCCTATGTCTGCCTTGCCTTGCCCTACAAATAACTTTCTGGCTTTGCTTTGCCTTGCCTACTGCTCTTTGCCTTGCCTTCCATGCAGGTAAGGCAATGCAAAGCAAGTGTAGGCAATTGTAGGCAAGTCAAGGGAGAGGTTGGCAAGGCTGAAGCCATTAGAGGAAAGCAAATGGAGTGGTAGGTGAGAGAAGTCTCGGAAATTAAAGGCAAGGCTGGGCATAGGAAGTAATGATAACAGGAAGGACTAGGCAAGACAAAGCCTTGTAGGAAAATGGTAGACAGGTCAAATGTGGGGCATGGGCATGCAAGGGAATGCAAAGCAATGAAGGATCAGCAGGGCAAGGCAAGGAAACTGTTGGGTTGCCAAAGCAAGGCAAGTGGAGGGTACATTCAAAGGTTGCTGGTACACAAAAGCAGCCAGAACAGACCGCTCTGTCCAGCCTTGGTCTTGCATGGGCCATCTCTAATCTGCACCTAAGACACTTGCGTTGCCTGCTTTCCTTTGTACACAAAAAAACTGTTATTCTGGTCCTGAAGCCCAAGGGTGAAAGAAGAATTTTGTGTCCAAAATTCAAGACATGGAAGGATAGATGTCAGAAGAAAGCTGCCAGGACAGATCAGTGTGCTTGCACATGACTTCCTCCAGGGTTCCTCTCACATGCTCCTGAAACACTGGGGCCTTGAGAAAAAAAAGCCAGTGAAAGCCTGGAGAGTCCTAGGCAAAGCAGGCAGGGCAATGCAAGTTGAAGAAATTCCACAAAAAGAGAGGTGTTGAATTCCAGGTGGGGGACAGGTGAGCAAGGTCATGTCAGGAAAGGAGGGGGGTCAAGGTCAAGGCAAGACAAGTGGTTTCTTTGCCGGGCAACACAAAAGAGAGGGAGGCAAGGCAATAAGAGTCCTAGTAGGAAAAGAAAATGAAAGATTGGAGCTGGACAGATGGAAAGGAAAAAGAGGATAGGTGAGCAAGGCATCAGGTTGATATGAGGAGCAAGGTAGGACGTGCATGGGTCAGGAAGGCAAAGGAATGGTCAGGAATGACAAGGAAATGCCAGTTGGGTAGGAGAGGCAAGGCAACATAGGGGAGCGGTAGGCTACACAATGGATGTCTTGAGAGGAAGTGTCCACGCACAGCAAAGCCAAGAGAAAAGTGGAGGAGAGGTCAAGGTAGGGAATAGGTGAGTGCAGCTGAGAAAGAAAGAAAGTGCATAGCTCTCTTGTGTTTGTGTCTCTGTGTGTGAAGTTTGCAGGATGTAAAGCAAAGAAAGGTGTCTCTTGATTGTGGAGTGAACAGATGTTTTCAAACCTAAGTGGCAAGGTCCAATCAACCTTTTCATCCGGGCACATCTGTGTGCGTGAGCCATAGCCAGAAACTTCTCCGTTTCGATTCAGACTGCAAGCAGGACGCAGAATGTGATGGTGCAAATAGCTGGGCAGGAATGCACATCACATCAGCACGTTTCAACAGAAGCAGTTTGTGCGAGAAGATGGATGCGTAGGACTCCAAAATAGGACAGTGAACTCAGCTGAGAAGCAAAGTGCATGCTCTGTAAATAAAAGGCTGCAAGGAAAAGGCAAGGGGACATGTCAGTGGAAGCTTTCTGTCTTGGTACACTGAGCTGTTTGAAGATGAACCACTATTCGGTTTCACTAAGGACTCGGCAACACTGAGAGGATGTGCTTTTCCATGTAGCTGAGAAGGAAAGTGAGAATCACCGGTGCGTTTTGCAGTTTGTAGGCTGCAAGGAGAAGGTGACGGCCAGGCCTGGCTTTTGGCTGTGGCACTTGTTGCAAGGAACAAGCTGCTGGATGTTTTAAGCTTTTGGGGATCTGCGAGAGTGAAAGACTACGCTGGTACCTCATTAAACTAATGATTGTTGATCATCTGGCTGAATCTATGACATAAACCAGAAGTGAAATTTCCCCCCATTCACCCCAGTTTATTCACCTTTTCATCCAGCAGCCTGAGCCTTTTTGAGAATACTGTCAAACAGCTTGCCTTGAAAGCTAGAAGTGTCTCAGTTCACCCGCTAGAGAAACATGGAAAACAGCTCAAGTCAATTTCAGAATTGCCCTGAGCAGAGCTGGTGTTACAGTACCTGAAATTACCATTACGAATATTTGCAACAATCACCATTTTATAACGCAAACATTTGAAATTCGGTAGCAGCTTCATCTTCTTGTCGTTGCTATTTACTGAAACAGGAAACAGATCAAACACGAAAAGCATAAGTATCCAAACTCACTGGCCATTGTGCAGATAGCACTTGATTAATTCAAGGTACCATTGTAACATACAGAATGGTTCTGTGCAGGAAAATGAAAGTGTCCTTCTTCACAGGGGCAGAAAACCTTTCTATCACATGAGCTCTGGGGGTAGTCCATCATTCCTCAGTGTGCTGCGGTCAGAGAGCTACACGATGGGTCTCTGTGCCCATGGCACTCTCAGGGCTCAAGGCCCCACAGAAACTCCCCAGCTTACAGATTCGCAGGTAAAGCCCACTGAAAATGCAGTTCTTCAGACAGCTCACTGAAACCAGCTAGGAGTTCCCAGCTGGGCAGTTCTGTCCACAGATAGCTTTGGTTTTAATGAATCCAGAACAAAGTTGCATTTTTCTAGTCTTTAGCTCTAATAACGTATTTTATGTAACATGGCAAGAAAAAAATTGTTTAGACAATGATAAATAACAGAGGGCATAATGTACCTTTTGCTGCTATCTTCTTTTGCTGCTCCATTTTGCTTGCTCTGCTGTCTCTTTCTGTCAAAGAAATACTAGCAAAATACCTCATCAAGTCTTGCTGTGAAGACAGATTGCCAGAAAAATGGAGAAGCTTCAAACCTTTCCAAGACCCTTGTAGCACGTGTCTTGGTCAATTTGTTTGCAGATCCTTTCTTCCAGCTGGCCTTTTTTGCACCGTTAGCACACATTGAACTGAATCCAGTACACAAGCAGTGAATATAGGAATAGTTCTCTTAATTTGAATGGTAATAAACAAAAATTATAAAAATGCATATCAAATTAAAGCATTTTAGAGCAGCAGGAAGATTTTATATATAGCTAGCAAATAATAAAAAGATGCATATCTACAGGTTGGGTTCCTTTCAAAAGGAAGAATTGCAAGAATTCCAGAGAAAAAAACATAGCTTAGTAAACTGCAAATCTAAATCACTGTCTATCTAGAAAGGTGACGTGAAAAAGAGCAAGAGGAAGAAAACCAAAAAGAAAACCAAAGGAAGCCAGAAATAAGGCACAACTTCTTCTCCTATTCTGCTTACTATAGTACCTTAGAAGTACCTTTGAGTGTTCTAACAGGCACGTAAATAGAAAACTGTGCCAAGAACAATTGTGGAAAACTGTGCTATCCAAACAAACATTTGGTTTGTTTTCATGACAATTAAATCTGCCTGCAATGCGTAAGGTAAGGGTGTGCTTTGTATATTCAAAACCAATTTTAAAATATTTCCAAATTGAAGGGACTACCTTTTATTTGTTTTGAATTACTTGGCTAAATATGGCGCACATTAAAATACTGCAGACACGTCTGAGTTGGCAACCACAAAGGAGGGAAGCATTTTGTGTGCTTAAAAAAATAAAGTATTGGAGAGTGCTTTTGTTACTTGTTTAGAAGGTTAGAATATGCATAAAAGATGCTAGTTGGACACTTACAATTCATTAATTATTTGCTGTAAGTAGGTCAAATGACATTGGCTTTCAAAAAGAAAAAGTAGTCTTATTCCATGTGCCAATTCTAAAGTAGATTAATAACCCTTAAGCACAATATGGATATGAAGAGGGATATGACATGAAAGGTTAAGCAACACTGGTGACAGAAAAAGGCTTACCTGTGTCACTAAATACAGGAGATAAAATACTATTTTTTCATAAACATTGCTATTCAGAGCTTTCCTTGAAAAGTTTCAATGACAATCATGACAGTAGAATTCTGACATTAAAATTTGCTCAGTCGTGACAGTTAAATATACTCAATCATGACAGTAAAATTTGCTCAATCATTAGTAAAATTCTTAGTGTGAGCTAAGTACCTTAAGCAAAGGGTAGCTCAAGCATGACTTGTATTTGATGCAAAAAGAGGCAACTTGGCCTGTGTTTGTCACACCTACTCCATGAAAAAGCTTACTCTATCTCAGATTCCTTTTCAGGGATACCAATGCATCTGTGAAACTTCATGAAAATGATAATTTAAAGAAGGATATATTGGAAGAATGGAATAATGGTTAATGTTCTTTTCCTTCCAACTGCTTTGTTTGTCCTTTTAAATATTGGAAGTCATTTCTGCTATCACCATGGTAGCACTGCAGCAAGTGTTCAGTTAGAAGCTGTCCGTATTGCCAGCTTCTGGACTGCCTTCAGAAAACTTCCCACTGGTTTTGTAGAGAAATCACAAGCAGTAGAGATGATGAAGACTGCAGAAACCTTCTCATCTCTTTCTAGAGCAGGACCATGGCTTTGACCCACTCTTAACTAGACAACTTTCATCAGTCATGAGGGAGTCTCATGTTCAAGAGCTAAGTAATGACAGCAGTAAATGACAAAAAGCATGCTGAAATTCTCTTTGGACTTCTCCACAGAGCAATGAAGAAGCTTGAATTCACCTTCTTGGGAAGTTTTAAAATGCACGTTAACTTTAGGACAGGAGCTAAGCCATTGTAACCTTTGTTGAGTGTTTCTGTGTGGACAGTCTCAGAGTTACCATCACTGCAGAAGGAATGTCATTTAACACACGTTATCATCACTAGTTGCTAAGCTGCACTTACTGCAGAGTATCTGCAACATATTTTACAGGGTGGGCTTTTATGTGTAATCCCCGAGTAACATTTCAGAGAGAAGTATTTTGCAGGGAGAAACCCCCAGCTCTTAACTATTTCAAATAATGGTTACATTTGAAAGTAAAACAAGATTAAAATCTTTTATTTCTAAACGTATTACCAGCACAAACTGTACCAGAAATTATGATGCTTTTGATTATTACAGCATAACTCTACCATGGACGGTCTTGCTCTGGAAAATTCCTTAAGAAACAAAGTCCTTACTAGGAATAAAACAAAATTAGCCAAAATATTGGGCTGGATTAGTTCAAAGGCTATGTTTTAAAGGCCCAACACTTGTAATAATAGTAATGAGTGGACTAAAAGTTAAATCAGTACAGCATAACACAGTTCAAAGATATCTTGTGTCCTAATGTACTCACTGAAGACTGTAAAAAACCTCTATTTTTGTGTGTTTGTTTTCTCCCTTTTGATGTAATTTCTACTTCTTTCCACAGTATGAGAATGTTTATGACAAGACTGGATGACCCCATGTGACCTTCTATAAGTAAAGAAAGAGAAGTCATAAAAGAAAGGCAAATTTTTTAATTGCAGGTGGAAAGAGGGAGGCCAACAAAACAAAACAAACAAAAAAAGAAAATTAGTAATTAAAACCCCCACTGTTTTCTGAGAAAAGGCACAGGCAAGAAAGAACAACTGCAAAATTCTCACTAGAAGAATGCAGTTTATCCAGCTCAAGTATTTTGTGGTATATTTCTTGCTGTTTTCTCCTGCCAAACATCTTAACCATTGAAGGTCTCCCTTTTCTCTTTCTGGAATACAGCTAGAAAGAGCGCTGTGTCATTGTGGACAAGCTGCTATTCTCAGAGGTGTCCAGCTGAAAGTCCTGTATCAATTGATTTGTTCTGTCACTTTAATATGGCATGACTTAACCACTTACAGTTTCAGCACCTGAAGTTGCCCAGCCCTACAATTCTTTGCCCTTTGATTGGTTGTGCTCCTTCACAACTGGCATTTGTAAGTACATGAAACTATGCAGAATTTGCACTATGAGATGGTGCCAAATGAGTCAGGCCGGTAGATCAACTAGGGCATGGAAAGCAGAGAGGGGGGAATAAGAGTGCAAGAAAAGAGTACACAAGAAGAGAGTACAATCTTCTTTTTTCCTGCAACAGGGCTATTTCTGCAACACCATATGTCGCCCTGATTTTTTTAAGATTTTCTAAGCCTTCTGATGTTGACATTCTTGTAGGGAACTTTCTCAAACACCTTCTGTAAATAACTCATTGTTTTGCATTCTTTTATGGAGGAGGAGAAATTTGATGGACTGTTGGTTTGTCCAGTGTCATTGGAGAGGCGGCACTGTCAACCTCCAATCCACTGTCACTTCTGAAAATCTATATTAATGTTGGAGTCAGAAAATAAACTTCCCTTTTCTCTTCACATTGAGAACAGCAGTGTGCACTTATGTTCTTTCGTGTCATATAGTGACAACCGTAGAAATCAAAATTAACACAAATCCTCCTAGGGGTGATTCTTGCATAAGACAAAGACTTCCCTTTGTGTTCACAGGCCTGGAACATTTAGCTTTGGAATATCAACTCAGTTACAAATGGAACTGCAGGAGGGAGTCACCATTCTTATGATTAACTTTGATATGTGTATAACCTTTCATGGGGATCCATCTTTGTCGCACACATCACATTTCATAAGAGAAGAGGCGTTGAATGGCTTCAGTGAAAAACAATCTTAAATACACTCTGAATGAAATTAGGATCCAAAGGAGAGAATATTTCAAGAAGACAATTTCTTGTCTTCTCCTGTGACAAGATCCCTTCTAAGAGGTTCATTTAAGGTACCAAATTCTACATCTAAATACTGGCAGATTGGTCAGAGGAGAAAAACAATCTTTTTAAACGGTCCTTTGGGAAGACAGGGCTTGCAGCAAATTTAGTACTTGCTGCTAGATTGCCTACATTCCAGAAAAGAGTATTAAATACTGAAATTCGACTGATGATCTTTGTGACTGTGAAAGTCCGGTGCATGGCAATCTCAGAAAGGAACCCATCAAAGCCCCTCAAATGCCAACACACAAGTTGTGAGTTGGCAGTGTATAGCCGTTTTTAGCAAACCACAGCAAAATGCTGATTGCAAAACGAGGCCATTAAGTCACATTAAGTATGAAGCAGTACGAATGAGGAAAGAAGCTGAGAGCGTCAACCCTGCTAAGTAGTCTCAGTAGTCTTACTGACATTAGCAGAAATGTGAAATGAGTCTATCAAAATTACAAAGGAGGCAAAAGAAAAGGGAGCAATGCTCCCCTGGCATAGTGTGTCCTAAGAGGAATCTTCCAAATGTAAAGATTGTATCATCCTTTAAACTGAAGGAAGGTATTAAAATGGCAGTAAGGAAGTGGCATCAAATGCTAGAAAGACTCTGGGCAGTGTACTTCTAGACAGAAATGCCACTGATGGAAAACCAACTAAACTGGCACCAATGCAGCAGCATTGTACTAAAGCCCAGAAATGTCCACCGCTTCACTCTGCCGTTCCTATAATATGCACACAGCAGCTCTGAAACATTCCTACTCATCATCTCCTTGGCAAACTGGGCGTGAGGGTCCTTAGTGACGCAGAGTCCCCAGGCAGGTGCAAAGGAGAGCTGCTGTCTTACAAAAGTCAGGCTCTTGAAACAGTCAGGTCTTTATCGGCTGCATAGCTTTAAGCCACAACAAACATAATTCAACCAAGCGCCATACACCACGCTGTGAACATGCGATGGTTCTAGAACTTGTTCATCTACCTCTGATTCAACTGCCTCTCTTTTCTACTTAGCCAAAGTAACGGGCCTCAGCCATGGTTTTACAAGGCCTTCCTTTTGGAAGGTTCTACCTATATGCAACAGCAAACCACTAGTTTCTTCAGCGCCAAGAGTTTAGGCAGATGATTTGCATCTGCCTTTCCTGTGAAACATAATGGGGAGAGAAAATTCTGTTGGAGATGTTCAGTCCTTCCATTTTCTAGGCAGGCCAAATCCAAAGAAAAGCAAGCTATAGGACTGTGTACTTGCTCTTACAAAACACCTTTTGCCATCTGACAATTAACTAGCAGAAAATCAGCAAAAATGAGACTTGAGGCAAACAACCTTTTGAAGGGTATAATGAAGAGGTGAGAAATAAAGACAACACGTTTCCAGGCTATCGAGATACTTTAAAGGACGGCAAAGAATTGGAGAGCAGAGGCTGAACTCATGGGGAAGGATTTAAATAATCCCAAGAAAAACATGACCAAAGACTAAAAGAATCCCAAGAAAAATAGGGGTAACTAACTTGTTCAAGCCTTCAGGAAATCAGGCAATTCAAGTTCATTTACTGGTGCACCTTCCACTCCTTTTTCATCTGTCAGCATCCCAGGGTGAATTGTAACCTTGGAGTCAAGATTACTTGGGATTCTGTTCTTAGCTTTAGGAGAGAAGTACAGCAGCTGAAGTACCTAATACTGATGCGATACCCAGGAACTCAGAGTTGACACTTTTCATTGAAGTCCAATCACAACTAGCAGTACTAAGAGGATAGGATTGGCCTCTTTCCATGTGATCTTCTTGTTACACAGCCTGCTCGGATTCTGGTGAAACGTTTTCATTATCTTCTCTCTAAAAAGGAGAAAAACCAATTACATGTCCCTCCCTGCTGGTGCAGGTTTACCATTGGGTTTGTCGAGCTTAAAAGTGGAGTTGGAACTAGCAGGAATTACTGTGTCTTAAGCCTCCGGTCTGTTAAGACAATCTCAGGCTGATAAAAGACTACCTACTAAAGACTCTGTTTCCCCAAGAGCGGATGCATGCAATTTAATCCAACTTTCTGTAACAAACCCCAGTAATACAAAAGTGTCACAAATAGCAGGAAGAATTATTTGACCATTTAAAGAAGCAACTTTCTCACCTCCTTTTGGCATGAGCATAATCTGCTAGCTGAAGTAACAAACCTGAGGACAGAACTCTCCCTGCTCCTGAGAAATTGCTGACAAGGGAAACACCGAAGCTCTGTAACTTTCCCCTTTCCATTCATTGGTCAAGCCGAGAAGCCTAAAATTTACGGGCTCAATCAAAGACAAATGCTTATCTAGTCAGAGGTGTATGAAAGGGCCAAAAATTAGCGGAGTTCTTCTTAGACAATGGAAATGGAAGCAGAGCTACCAATCTATTTCCTTGCAACATATCCCTAAAACTCATTGCCTTCTTTTCATAACTAATGCAGAGCCACCAGTACAATCAGGAGAAGACAAAAGCGACTGACGTCAGCAAGGGAAGGATTTGAAAGAGCTATTCCCATGAATCATCCTATAGACAGTAACTCTAACATTAAGATCGGAGCCCTTTTAGTAAGTATCACTTATGGGAAATTCAGGACTCCTGCACAATGGACCAAGAGGATTAAGCAGAAGCCCTTTATGGTTTACATGATGCACTTACACATTCCGACTCTCTGCACACGCTAGTCACGCATTTCTTATTGGTGCCTTTGTCTTGTCCACGCATTCTGCATGCACCTCTCGGAAGATGTGTTTCCTTACAGTCCAGGTACTTTGCCCCCCGCCCCGTTTTGGAGTTCTTGTGATCTTGGAATTTGGTTTCTCAGCTTGTCCTCTCTTGTTTTAGCTTGGCTTATGTCTTGATGAATTCCAGAAGGCCCTGAGAAAATTCTGAGAAGACCTGTTCCAAGCTGGATGGCTGGTGCACCCTGTAGTCTAAGCAGTTCAGATACATTGCCACAATTCCCCCTTCTTCTTGCACCAGCTAGACCCTTTCCACCATATTTTCTACCAAGAGGCACATCAGTTTCACCATTCATGGAATAACACAAAGCAATGAAATAATGACAACTGGTAAAAAAAAAGCTCTATTTACGAGATCTTTAAACCATCCAGTTCTTTCCCATCCCTCAAACCATTCATGCAAACCCCACTCTTTCCCAGTCAATTTCTTCATGTTATCTTGTAGTTGTGTTAGTTTTGTATGAATGGCTACAGAATGGTCAAAAAGATTCATACAACACATTCCTTCAAATTCCTTATACTCATGCCCATGTGCTAATAACAATAAACCTATTACAGCTCTTTTTTGCAGTGTTCTATGTCTAATAGTATCTATGTCAGTGAGCACCTGATTTAAAATAGAAGATGTCACGTTTAGTTGTTTGAACATCCATCATCCCAAATGATTAAAAGCAGCCAGACCTTGATAAGCAGTGACACCTGGCGTAGGGAATGATGCAGTTATTCCTGCTGGAATGAGCAAAATTCTACACAAAGGTGGCAATCGCATCTAAAGCTTGTGCTTGTTCTTTTGGTATTCCCGGAAACGACGAAGCAGCTTCCACATGCAAAGACCATTGTGCCGGTCGCAGCGCTCTCCTGAGCGCGGCTGCTGCCGAAAGACGCCCGGGACCGGCACCTACTTACGGAAAGCTGCGTATCCCCTTTTTCTGCGTCTCTTGTCGCTTATATCTTAGCGAAAAGCTTCTTTAGTATGCCTCTCAAAGGGAAACTGTGCCAGCACAGCAAGTGTCCCTCGATGTTTTTCAGAGAAGTTCACCGAGTTCTTACCAGCTCTGAGTCCAAAAGGAAAAGTAAGATTGGCCATGGAGTGCTGCATCAGATTTAGAAGGATGCAAAAGAAAGTTGTCCAAGAACTCTTTCCCTTCGAATGTTAATGAAAGTTTAAACTGTAGGAAAGTGGTTTGTTTCTTTCCTAGCTCAGTTTGAAAATTGCGCACTCAATCTTCTGTGTGCTGTGCTTCTTCACGTCTCAGCATCTGCGGTGCTCTCCATCTCTCGGAGACGAAGAAGCGGCTTTTTCGCTCATAGAGCATTGTACCGGACACTGTGCTCTCTGGAGCGTGGCTTCTGCCGAAAGACGCCTGGGACCGGCGCTTACCTTCGGAGAGCTGCATATGCCAGTCTTCTGCTACTCTTGTCTCCTACATATTAGGGAAAAGCTTTTCCATGATATCTCTCAAGAAGAAACTGTGCCAGCACAGCAAACTGCCACAGATTATGGCCTCATATTTTGCCTTTACACTGGATTCAAGAAGTAGTCCTGTTTCTTAGTTAAGCTGCTAATTATTTTCAAATTGCCGCTCTCCATTTCCCCTCCTACCCCGTGCAAATAGACACAGGCACGTTACCTTGTAAGTTATAAATCCAGGCAATAGGAGAATCCAAGAACAATATGCCTTGACTTTGAGAAGCAATGCCTATTGAATAGAAAAAAGATAATCCCTTCTTTGAGAACCAATATCACACATCTGTGTGCAGGGAGAGAGGTGTATGGGTGTGTGTGAATGGGAAGTGTACTCACCCACAAACCAGAGGCAATATTTAGTAGCTTATAGATTGTAAGGGTGGATGCATATATTTTCCAGCTCTTTATTGATCTTTCTTTTCAAAGGTTCATTTCTTTTTACAGATTTTCTAGTCAGTTGAAAAATTCTTCTGTGTTTGTGTGAGAATAGAAATCTCCATAAAGCTTATGGTGTGAGGAGAATCCTTTGGACTAGATGATGACTATTTAGAAGATGATATTTTCATCTGCATCAATCCATCTCCTTGTTTTGGAAATATGTCTGGTTTTCAAAGTAGCAATTTTCAAGATGTATTTTTCAAAGGTGAAAATATTGAGATCATAATTGGTATCACAGAAATAAAAAAAAAATCCCTTAATATCATCCATTGCATCATTTCAATGTTGTCTTTATGAATTTTCAATAGCTAACTCTAAATCTCATCTTAACAGCCTTTTAAATGCTCTGTCTTCATATAACTTTCTTCTTGTTCAATTTCTAAGCTTCAAAATGATATTCAGGTAAGAGTAAATGACTGAAACTACTTCACATTTTACGAATATAAATAACAGTGCAGGGAGGGAGGGAGAAAGGGAGGAAGTGAAGGAAAGAAGAAAAGAAAGAGAAAGAGAGAGAGAGAAGAGAGAGAGAAGAGAAGAAGAGAATCGCAGACATACAATAAAATGAAAGACTAAGAAAGTAACGCAAGAGCTAAGAGAGTCCGTTCTTCCTTCCTGTCCTTCCTTGCCTTCCTTCCAAGTTCCTTACGGCTTCCGTCACTGCCTTCCCTCCATCCTCCATCCCTCCCTCCCTCCCTCCCCCCCTCCCTCCTCCCCTCCCTCCCTCCCTCCCTCCCTCCCGCCCTCCCTCCCTCCCCCCCCTCCCTCCCTCCCTCCCCCCTCCCGCCCTCCCGACCCAGCGCCATGCCCTCTCTCCCTGTCCTCCCCTCCTCACCCCAAAGTCTACATCTATTTTACACATCTTTATGTGGATGACTTTTAAGTGCCGAAACTTTTCCTACATATAATAAGGCTAAAAGGAACTTATATGTCAGACCAAAACAGTTGAACTGGATGACAGTTTCTCAGAATCAATAGTCTGGTTTTCTATCTTCAGCTAGCTACTGCTACTGCACAGAATGAATATTACCACAGAATAATAGAATGGTTTGGATTGGAAGGGACCTTAAAGTTCACCTATATTCACCTCCCATGTCACTGGCAGGGACACCTTCCACTAGACGGCCTTAAGCTCAAAGACCCATTCAAGCTGGCCTTGAACACTTCCAGGAATGGGTCACCCACAACATGTTCCAGTGTCTCACCACCCTCCTGGCAAGGAATTTTTTCCCAATACCCAAAGGAAAAATATACTCTTCAGGTTTTAAAGCCATCAACACTTTTCCTATCGCTCCATGCCCTTGTGTAACGCATCTGCCTCCTTCTGCTAGGCTGCCTTCAGGTACTGGAGGACGGCTCTAACATTTGCTCAGAGTCTGCTCTTCTCCAGGCTGAGAAGATGCCTGCAGGACTCTGGCTTGATGACAGACTCCCTGAGCTACACTGGGAGCTCAGACCATTCTTCTTCTTGGAATTGTTGCAGCATGCTCAGCCACTGTTGATTGTTCTTCATTGTGGTACAGGTACTAAAAAGCTGATTGTTTTAATAAAGACACACTTGAAATGATAAGAGCTAAATTTTAAAGCAAAACTAAGTGAAGAAAAATTCCTAAACCTCTGGCCTGTTACCCCAACCCATCTATTGATTGTAAATGACCTTCCTTGCCGATGGTATGATGCATGAACAAAAGCCAAGTGATGTCTACTACTTAAGGCAGATGTTCTACCTGCTTACTAGAACATGTTCTTACAGTTTTAAAGCAATCCCCCGAACATTAAGAACATAGATTACATCACGAAGTAATGAAATGCTTTGGTTGAAACCATGTAAAGCATATAGTTCACAAATAATCTGCAGAAATAGCTAGCTAAATTTAAAGATCTTTTTCTGGAAATGGCATTCAAATGATTTCTACAAACACACAGCTGGGATTTGTGCTGTCTTCTTCAGGCCACTTCCTGCAGACACCTCTCCATTAAATCTGTCTCGTTCTACTGTTCTGGTGATCCAAAGTCAGCACTTGGATTGTCCCACTGCATGGAATTACTGTCTGCTAGAGCTGCACACTGAGGGCTTCTGTTTGCAGCATCATGTGAGCCCTACTAATGTCACCCGGTTGGTATAAACTGAGTATGCAGCAAAGTTTTCTCTTCTTCTGAGGACATTCTACGCTTTTGATGAGAATTGCTGAAGGTCTAAATTCAGTTGGAAAGGTCACTGATTGACAGATTTCAAAATTGTTAAGTCGTGGAAGACCAAGAAAAGCATGCTCTTGCTGTGTAGGTAAATGTCGTGTCAGCTGCTGTTGGGATAAAAAGCATGAGCATAAGCAAAGATATCTGCATGGATAGAAAAGAAACAAAGAAGACATTTGTTGTGATTTCTGCACTGAGGAGCAAGAAGAAGCAGGAAGCGCTAATTTCAGTGGCTAAGACAGTATCATCCTTGGGCCAGTTCTCTTCAACATCTTTTGAACAACCTGGACTCGGCACTTGAAGGAATATTAAGCAAGTTTGCCAGAGACACTACAATGGGAGGAGCTGTGAACTAACTCCCTTGAGGGCACTGAGACCCTGCAGAGAGATCTTGACAAATAAGAGAGATGGGCAATTATGGCCTGCCAGGAGTCGATGCACAAATCACGAAAGGGGCGGGACTGCTGGGGAAGGCGTCCCAAGCTGTTGTATTTTCCAGCATCAGTCTCATGACATGGTTATGACAGCGGGAAGATGCCGGCAGCTCACGTCCCCAGCAGCAGACTAAGAACTTCATGTTACAACTTACTTGAAAAGTTTTTTGACCAATCCCACAAAGCAAAAGCATATTGACAGTAGTTCTCTCCAATCCCTAGAAGCACACATACCTTTGGTTCAAAGAATGCTTGCTTCTTTTGAATAAAAGACCTGCTTGTAAGCCTTAAGATACAATGCACAGAGCTCCATTTTTAAGCTTAGAACTTCCTAACATCTGGCTGGATATATTTTGCTGTAGCTTAGGGAGTTGTTCTGGTCAAGCATTAATACACAGGCCATTGTTCTATTTGTCCTTACTTCTCTACTTCTTCTATCATTTTTCTGCTGACAAATATTATGACTACTGCTTAGCTCCAACCACAGTTCTGCTGTCTCTGAGGCCTGCCTTTTGCAGCTTTCCCAAAATCCTCTGTTTTCAAGGATTCCCACAGGCAATCCCCAACCATATGGAGTTGTATGAGAGCGAGTGCTGGATTCAGCACCTGGGACAGGGCAATCCTGGTGCTGTGTGTGTGTGTGTGTATAGACTAGGGAGCCAGAGGCTGGAGAGAAGCACTGCAGAAAGGAAGCCAGGCTCTTGGCCAATGGCAAGCTGAATGTGCATCAGCAGTGCCCTGGCAGCCAGGAGGGCCAAACTTGTCCTGGGCTGTATCAGGCACAGTATCACCAGGTGGGCAAGGGAGGGCATTGTCCTGCTCTGCTCTGGGGCGGCCTCACCTTGAGTGCTTGGGGGCAGTTTTGGGTGCCACAATGAAAAAAGACATGAAGGTATCAGAAAGCTCTCAAATGAGGTTTGCAAGGACAGAGCTGGAGGAAATGGCATGCAGTTGAATCAGGGGAGGGTTAGGTCGGGTATCAGGAGAAAGCTTTTTAACCAGAGGATGACTAGGCACTGGAAGAGTCTCTCCAGGGAGTGGTCACAGCATCCCACCTATCTTGAGTTCAAGAAGCTTTTGGACATTGCATCTGGTGTGATTCTCGAGGAAGGTGCCATGCCAGGCCAGAAGTTGGATATGATGCTCCTGACGGGCCCCTTCCAATTCAACTGATTCTATGACTCTATGGTTCCGTCCTGGCCACTCCAGGTATATTGCTTGGTCTCACCAGATTTTGACCTGCTCTTGTTGGTCGGAATTTGTCACTACTGCCTAATGAGATTTACCCCAAAAGACAAAGTGCCTTTCCTCAATTTTCTCCAGAAAGTTGAACATGCAGCCTAGAATCCTAACAAAGTCTTTTCCTTGAAACAACACTGTCTCCTGCCCAGTGTTCTTTCCAGATCTTAAGGAGAAAGAAGGCAAAATGAAGGGATGTACTACAATGAAGCACTGTCAATTTTCCGGACCTTTAGCAGGATATTTGTACTTCCACTATTCTTTTCTATAAAATCATGGTTTTGTATGGCATGTCATTTTCTAGCAAGACGCGTTTTTGCAACTGAGCCCATCAGTCTCTGTGAGAATATATTGTCAAAAGCACAAAACATATGAATAGGCAGTGGCAAGTGAGGGGAAAAAAAGAGTATGGGAAGCAGCTCCGTGATACTAAAGTGAGACAAGAAGGAGGAAGAGGAGGTGCTCCAGGTGACAGAGCAAAGAATTCCCTGCAGTCCCTGGAGCCATCCTAGTGAAGCAGGTTTTCTCCCAGCAGTCCCTAGAGAAGCAAGGAGGAGCATGTACCTACACTGCAGCTGCTGGAGACCTCCATGCCACCGCAGGTTAAAGTGCCTTGAAGGAAGCCGCAGCTCGTGGAGGGAGGCCAGAAAACCATCCTTGACCTCTTCTCTAGCGGAAGAGGAAGAGGATGTGCAAATGTTAAACAGCTGCTAACTCTAATCTATCCTCTTTCCACTTCATGTCATAGCTAAGTAGGACAATACAAGAACTAGAAGCCTAAATTGTTTTGCCTGAGGCTCCCATTGTCTCTGCCACTCCCTTAAAATTCAGTTTGATATGAAATAAAACTCATGATAAAGTTCCTAAGGCTTGATGGTCAGGCTTCTCAGAAGACAGGGAGTGCAAAGAACTCTTGTCACTGTCATTTTTTTTCATAGAAGTAACAAAAGTTAAATTACTGTTTTCTAAGAACTTACAGAAATCAATTGGTAGCAGTGGTGAGAGTGAAGAGTATAATGAAGCTGGAAAGAGAATATCATGTAGCTATCTCAGCTGCATATAAGTTTTTTACCAGGAACTCTAGACTTTTAAACAGACTTGGGACACAACAGTTATCTATGGGAATGTTTTAGTTATGTGTAGAACATTCATCTTTAAATAGCTCAATCTGTTTTAAAGTTATTACTTATGTTTTAAATTATATTTGAAAAGAAATATTTGTGATTCAGATCATTTCCATTTCTGAAGCATTTCAGTTGTTGACAGTTTTTGCTCTCTCCTGAAGGCCGGAAAATAGTCTTGGAACTAATACTGAAACAAACTAGATGGAAAAATTAGGTTTCCTCATTCTTTTCTGTCTATTCTAAGAATCACAACAGCAAAACCACTGCTATGAGTCTGAGTTGCCTTACCACTCATGGATGACAACCTTGTCATGACTAGTCTATTATTTGCACACATTTCTGATGCTGCTTGTTAACCGTTGTGCAGAAAGATCTGTAAACTATTTTCAAGGAAAGACATTCCTGAATTGCTTCACTTCTCTCTAAGTAAGCAGAGAACTAAGCTGGCACTCTATTTCTGAGCTCTTGCTGTGCTCGCCCCCAAACCCATGTCCTTCAAATGCATTTACTTTCAACTAAAGCACTTCATTACTTCATGATGTAATCTCTGGTTCTTAATGTTCCGGGGATTACTTTAAAACTGTAAGAACATGTTCTAGTAAGCAGGTAGAACATCTGCCTTAAGTAGTAGACATCACTTGGCTTTTGTTCATGCATCATAACATCAGCAGGGAAGGTCATTTACAACCAATAGATGGGTTGGGGTAACAGGCCACAAGGTTAGGAATCTTCCTCCAATTAATTTTGCTTTAAAATTTGGCTCTTTTCATTTCAAGTGTGTCTTTGTTCAAACAATCAACTATTTATTACCTGTACCACAATTAAGCACAATCAGCAGTGCTTGTGCATCCTTCAACAATTCCAAGAAGAAGAATGGTCCGAGCCCCTAGTGTAGCTCACGGAGTCTGTCATCAAGCCAGAGTCCTCCAGGCATCTTCTCAGCCTGGAGAAGAGCAGACTCTGAGCAAATGTTAGAGCAGTCCTCCAGTATCTGAAGGCAGCCTAGCAGAAGGAGGCAGATGCGTTACACAAGGGCATGGAGCGATAGGAAAAGTGTTGATGGCTTTAAAACCTGAAGAGTATATGTTTCTTTTGGGTATTGGGAAAAAATTCCTTGCCAGGAGGGTGGTGAGACACTGGAACATGTTGTGGGTGACCCATTCCTGGAAGTGTTCAAGGCCAGCTTGAATGGGTCTTTGAGCTTAAGGCCGTCTAGTGGAAGGTGTCCCTGCCAGTGACATAGGTGGTAAATTTAGGTGAACTTTAAGGTCCCTTCCAATTTAAACCATTCTATTATTCTGTGGTAATATTCATTCTGTGCAGGAGCAGTAACTAGCTGAAGATAAAATAACAGACTATTGATTCTGAGAAACTGCCATCCAATTTAACTGGTTTGATCTCACGTAGAAGTTCCTTTTAACATTATCATTTGTAGGAACAGTGTCGGCACTTAAATATCATCCACACAAATATTTTATAATTTTTAAAGTTTCTGACATTTGGGAATTTCCTTTCTTTCGTTTTTCTTTCTTCTTCTTTCTTTCTTCTGTCTTTCTTGAGTGGAGGGCGTGGGTAGGCGGGGCATGGGGAGGGACGACGGGCGTGCGGACGGGATGGAGGGAGGGCGGGGTGGTGTGGCGGGATGTCGGGATGTGGTAGGTCGTGCGTTAGGTGTCGGGTGGCTGTAGGGCGTGGAGGGTATGTTATCGTGATTTAGGTGCTTGAGGGCGGTCAGGGTATGGGTCTTTCATTTCTTCTTTGCTTTCTTTCTGTCTTTCTTTCTTTCTTTCTGCTTTCTTTCTTTCTTTCTTCTCCTCTGCGATTCTCTCTCTCTTTCTCTCTCTTTCTTTTCTTCCTCCCTTCACTTCCTCCCTTTCTCCCTCCCTCCCTGCACTGTTATTTATATTTGTAAAATTTGAAGTAGTTTCAGTCATTTACTCTTACCTGAATATCATTTTGAAGCTTAGAAATGGAACAAGAAGAAAGTTATATGAAGACAGAGCATTTAAAAAGGCTATTAAGATGAGATTTAGAGTTAGCTATTGAAAATTCATAAAGACAACATTGAAATGATGCAATGGATGATATTAAGGGATTTTTTTTTTTTTATTTCTGTGATACCAATTATGATCTCAATATTTTCACCTTTGAAAAATACATCTTGAAAATTGCTATTTTGAAAACCAGACATATTTCCAAAACAAGGAGATGGATTGATGCAGATGAAAATATCATCTTCTAAGTAGTCATCATCTAGTCCAAAGGATTCTCCTCACACCGTAAGCTTTATGGAGATTTCTATTCTCACACAAACACAGAAGAATTTTTCAACTGACTAGAAAATCTGTAAAAAGAAATGAACCTTTGAAAAGAAAGATCAATAAAGAGCTGGAAATTATATGCATCCCCCCTTACAATCTGTAGGTTACTAAATATTGCCTCTGGTTTGTGGGTGAGTACACTTCTCACTCACACACACACATACACCTCCACCCACTGCACACAGATGTGTGATATTGGTTCTCAAAGAAGAGATTATCTTTCTTCTATTCAATAGGCATTGCTTCTCAAAGTCAAGACATATTGTTCTTGGATTCTCCCATTGCCTGGATTTATAACTTACAAGGTAACGTGCCTGTGTCTATTTGCACGGGGTAGGAGGGGAAATGGAGAGCGGCAATTTGAAAATAACTAGTAGCTTAACTAAGAAACAGGAGTACTTCTTGAATCCAGTGTAAAGGCAAAATATGAGGCCATAATCTGTGGCAGTTTGCTGTGCTGGCACAGTTTCTTCTTGAGAGATATCTTGGAAAATCCTTTCACTGAGATGTAGGCGGCAAGAGGCGGTCCCGGGTGTCTTTCGGCAGCAGCCGCGCTTCTGGGGGCACTGCGACAGGCACAAAGCTCTGTGCGCGAAAAAGCTGCTAGTTCGCCTCTGAGGCCGATATTTGGGCAGATGCTGAAACACCAAGAGGAAAGCCTCACTGCACCAGGGTTGTGTGTGCAGCTCTCAAAATGAGAGAGAAAAAGAAATAACCAATTTTCAAGGGTTTAAACTTACATTAGAATATATAGGGAAAGGGCTCTTGGAAAAGTTTCCCTTGCATCCTTCTAAACTTTATGAAGCCCTTCGTGGCCAATATTACTTTTCTTTACACCTCGGAGATGGTAAGAACTCGGCTAACTTCATGAAAAACGCCGAGGGACGCTTGCTGTGCTGGCACAGTTCCTTCTTGAGAGAAAGCATGGAAAAGCTTATTGCTAAGACGTAGGTGGCAAGAGACGCAGAAGACAGGCAAATGCAGCTCTCCAAAGGGAGGTGCCGTTCCCCGGCGTCTTTCGGCAGAAGCTGCAGTCCAGAGCACACTGCGACCGGCACAATGCTCTGTGCGCGAAAAAGCCGCTTCTTCGCCTCCAGGAGACGGAGAGCTCGGCAGATGCTGAGACGCGAAGAACGAAGACACACAGCACCGGGATTCAGTGTGCACCTCTCAAACTGAGAGAGGACAAGAACTAACCACTTTCCAGCAGTTAAAACCTATAGAAAATAACGTAGAAATAGAGTTCTTGGACAACTTTCTTTTGCACCCTTCTAAGAAATTTGCAGCACTCCGTGGCTCATCTTACTCTTTGTTTTTGCCTCCAAGCTGGTAAGAACTTGGCTAACTTCATGAAAAACTTCGAGGGATGCTTGCTGTGCTGGCACAGTTTCTTCTTGAGAGAAAGCCTGGAAAAGCTTTTTCACTAGGATGTAGGCGGCAAGAGCCGCTGAAGACAGGTATCCGCAGCTCTCCGAAGGAAGGTGCCGGTCCCGGCGTCTTTTGGCAGAAGCCGCGGTTCGGAGCGCACCGCGATGGGCACAGTGCTTTGTGCGCAAAAAAGCCGCTTCTTCGCCTCCGGGAGACAGAGAGCTCGGCAGATGCTGAGATGCAAAGAACGAAGAAGCACAGCACAGGGATTGAGTGCGCACCTCTCAAACTTAGAGAGGACAGGAACTAAGCACTTTCCAGTAGTTTAAACTAATAGAAAATAACATAGGGAAAGAGTTCTTGGACAACTTTCTCTTGCATCCTTCTAAACTTTATGCAGCACTAAGTGGCCAATGTTACTTTTTCTCTTGGCCTTGGAGCTGGGAAGAACTCGATTAACTTCATGAAAAATGTCAAGGGACGCTTGCTGTGCTGGCACAGTTTCTTCTTGAAAGAAAGTGTGGAAAAGCTTTTCGCTAAGATGTAGGCCACAAGAGATGCAGAAGACAGGCATACGCAGCTCTCCAAAGTTAAGTGCCGGTCCCCGGCGTCTTTCCGCAGAAGCTGCGCTCCGGAACGCTCTGTGCCATCCACAATGGTTTTTGCATGAGGAAAGTGCTTCGTGGCTTCCGGGAATACCGAAAGTACAAGCATGAGCTTAAGATGCGATTGCCCCCATTGTTTAGAGTTTTGCTCATTCCAGCAGGAATAACTGCATAATTCTTTATGCCAGGTGTCGCTGCTTATCACGGTTTGGCTGCTTTTAATCATTTGAGATGCTGGATGTTCAACAACTAAACGTAACATCTTCTATTTTAAATCAGATGCTCACTGACGTAGATACTATTAGACATAGCGCACTGCAAATAAGAGCTGTAATAGATTTATTGTTATTAGCACATGGGCATGAGTGTAAGGAATTTGAAGGAATGTGTTGCATGAATCTTTTTGACCATTCTGCAGCCATTCATACAAAACTAACACAACTATGAGATAACATGAAGAAATTGCCTGGGAAAGAGTGGGGTTTGCATGAATGGTTTGAGGGATGGGAAAGAACTGGATGGTTGAAAGATCTCATAAATGGAGCTTTGTTTTTACCAGTTGTCATTATTTCAATGCTTTGTGTTATTCCATGCATGGTGAAACTGATGTGCCTCTTGGTAGAAAATATGGTGGAAAGGGTCTGGCTGGTGCAAGAAGAAGGGGCATTTGTGGCAATCTATCTGAACTGCTTAGACTACAGGGTGCACCAGCCATCCAGCTTGGAACAGTTCTTCTCAGAATTTTCTCAGGGCCCTCTGGAATTCATCAAGTGTCCTGGTTTGAAAGGAAGTGGTTTTTTTTGGAGACAGTGGTTAGCCCAGTGGGGGCTCAGGTGTGAATATTGGCACCTGTTTGGGCCAATGAGGAGATGGTTCCGCCTCTGAGAACACAGGGTATAAAAAGCAGAACTGGCAGGAAGCGACTCTCTTGGCTTTTTGGTCAGCAAAGGGATCAGGTCAGTTCTCTCTCCCCCTCCGGCTGTAGGCCGGGTGGGGGAGGGGAAAAGGCCACGAGGCGGCGTGAGCTAGGCCGGAGGCCTTGGGTCTTGGAGAGAGAGAGACCGGGGGCGGGGGAAGTGAAAGGATGGAGGGGTGGAAGTAGTGAGGAGCACCGAGCAATTCCCCCCCCCCGCCACTCCGCTTCCTAGAGAGAGAGGAGAGAAAAGAGATAAGATGCGCCGTACAGCTCCTGGGAAGTCGGCCAAGAGTGAGAAGAGGGTCCGGCATCTATAAAGATGATTTTAACTTTTTTCTTCATGATGGAAACCTTCCAAACATTGATCCTCCCGGAGGAAAGAGATAAGAACAAGAAGAAATGGACAAGTGAAATGAGAGGTTTGTGTGAGTAGGGAGTAGTGGAGATAATGAGAAGAATGTACTTGGGAAGAGATAAACGGAGGAGCAGGTTTTTTTTTTTGGCTGTGGATGGACTAAATTTCTATTGTAACACAGAGACTGCGGTTCTGGGGGGAAAGCAATGGCTCAGATCCAAGAAAGGCAGTGAAGAGTAGTGGTGGGCAGAAATCAGAAATGAAGAGGATTTCTGTCGTGAAGCCCTAGCCCCGGCGGAAATGGGGGGATTTTGTTATCCCAAAATGGAGAGACTGTCATTTTGTGGAACTGACCAAAGTATCCTTAAAAAGAGAAACCCCAAAAGCAATCTTCTGGTCCATTTCCATGGTGAGAGCATGGAATATGGAAAGGGGTTAGTCAAGAAATGGCACAAGGAGAAGACTCCTTCCTCTTTAATAGAATGTATTGATTGTTTGAAGAAGGATAATGGACTGAGAATTAAAACCTGGGAGATGGGGACTGAAGGGAGATTTGAGTTTGTACTGTATGCTGTATTGTGGGTTGAGAGGGGGAGAAGAAATGTGTTTGAAAGATTTCCATTCTGTTCTTTGTGTGTGTGTGTGTGTGTGTGTTAATGAAGTTTTTTTCCCTTTATTCCTAAGTTGGTGTTTGCTTGCTCTGTTTCTGGTCACATCTCACAGTAGACATCAGGTGGATGTGTTTTCATGGACGCACTGGCATTGTGCCCAGTCTAAAACCATGACATCAAGACATAAGCCGCACAAAAAAAGAGAGGAGGAGCTGAGAAACCAAATTCCAAGACCACAAGAACTCCAAAACGGGGGTGTGGGGGGGGGGGGGGGAGGGCAAAGTACCTGGACTGTAAGGAAACACATCTTCTGAGACAAAGGCACCAATAAGAAATGTGTGACTAGCGTGTGCAGAGAGTCAGAATGTGTAAACCATAAACGGCTTCTGCTTAATCCTCCTTGTCCATTGTGCAGGAGACCTGAATTTCCCATAAATGATACTTACTAAAAGGGCTCCGATCTTAATGCTAGAGTTACTGTCTATAGGATGATTCATGGGAATAGTTCTTTCAAATCCTTCCCTTGCTGACATCAGTCAGTTTTGTCTTTTCCTGATTGTACTGGTGGCTATACATTAGTTATGAATAGAAGGGAATGAGTTTTAGGGATATGTTGCAAGGAAAGAGATTGGTAGCTCTGCTTCCCTTTCCATTGTCTAAGAAGAACTCCAATTATTTTTGGTCCTTTCATAGACCTCTGACTAGATTAGCATTTGTCTTTGATTGACCCTGTAAATTTTAGGCTACTAGGCTTGACCAATGAATGGAAAGGGGAAAGTCACAGAGCTTCGGTGGTTCCCTTGTCAGCAATTTCTCAGGAGCAGGGAGATTTCTGTCCTCAAGTTTGTTACTTCAGCTAGCAGATTATGCTCACGCCAAAAGGAGGTGAGAAGGTTGTTTCCTTAAATGGTCAAATCATTCTTCCTGCTATTTGTGGCGCTTTTGTATTACTGGGGTTTGTTACAGAAAGTTGGATTAAATTGCATGCATCCGCTCTTGGGGAAACAGAGTATTTAGCCAATAGCATGTAGGATTTTATCAACCTGAAATGGTCTTAATGGACCGGAGGCTTAAGACACAGTTATTCCTGCTCATTCCAATTCCACTTTTAGGCTCGACAAACCCAATGGTAAACCTGCATCAGCAGGGAGGGACATTTAAATGGTTTTTCTCCTTTTCAGAGAGAAGCTAATGAAAAGGTTTCACCAGAATCAGGGCAGGCTGTGCAACAAGAAGAGCGTCATGAAAAGAGGCCAATCCTCTCCTCTTAGTATTGCTAGTTGTGATTGGACTTCAATGAAATGTGTCAACTCTGTGTTCCTGGGTATCGCATCAGTAATAAGTACTTCAGCTGCTGTACTTCTCTCCTAAAGCTAAGAACAGAACCCCAAATAATCTTGATTCCAAGGTCACAATTCACCCTGGGATGCTGACAGGTGAAAAAGGAGTGGAAGGTGCACCAGTAAATGAACTTGAATGGCCTATCTAAATCAGCGGCCACTGATTTCCTGAAGGCTTAAATAGGTCAGTTGCCCCTTTTTTGGGGGGGGATTCTTTTAGTCTTTGGACATGTTTTTCTTAGGATTCTTTAAATCCTTTCCCATGAGTTCAGCCTCTGCTCTCCAATCCTTTGCTGTCATTTAAAGTATCTCGATAGCCTGGAAACGTGTTGTCTTTAGTTCTCACCTCATTATTCCCTTCAAATGTTGTTTCCCTCAAGTCTCATTTTTGCTGATTTTCTGCTAAATCATCGTCAGATGGCAGCAGATGTTCTGTAAGAGCAAGTTCACAATCCTATAGCTTGCTTTTCTTTGGATTTGGCCTGTCTAGAAAATGGAATGACTGAACATCTCCAACAGGATTTTCTCTCCCCATTATTTTTCACTGGAAGGTCAGATGCAAATAGTCTGCCTAAACTCTTGGTGCTGAAGAAACTAGTGGTTTGCTGTTGCATATAGGTAGAACCTTCCAAAAGGAAGGCCTTGTAAAACCATGGCTAAGGCCCTTTACTTTGGCTAAGTAGAAAAGGACTATGGGAAAGTGAGACAGCTGAATTAGAAGTAGGTCAACAAGTTCTAGAACCATTGCGTGTTCACAGCATGGTGTATGGCGCTTGGTTGAATTATGTTTGTTGTGGCTTAAAGCCATGCAACTGATAAAGGCCTGACTGCTTCAAAAGCCTGGCTTTTGCAAGAAAGCGTCTCTCCTTTGCACCTGCCTGGGGACTCTGCGTCACTACGGACCCTCACACCCAGTTTGCCAAGGAGATGATGAGTAGGAATGTTGCAGAGCTGCTGAGTGCATATGAAAGGAACAGCCGAGAGTGAAGCGGTGGACATTTCTGGGCTTTAGTACAATGCTGCTGCATTGGTGCCAGTTTAGTCGGTTTTCCATCAGTGGCATTTCTGTCTAGAAGTACACTGCCCAGAGTCTTTCTAGCATTTGATGCCACTTCCTTACTGCCGTTTTAATACCTTCCTTCAGTTTAAAGGATGATACAATCTTTACATTTGGAAGATATCTGTTAGGAAAAACTATGCCAGAGGAGTCATTGCTCCCTTTTCTTTTGCCTCCTGTTTAATTTTGATAGACTCATTTCACATTTCTGCTAATGTCAGTAAGACTACTGAGACTACCTAGTGGGGTTGATGCTCTCAGCTGCTTTTCTCTTTCCTACTGCTTCATACCGGATGTGACTTAATGGCCTCGTTTTGCAATCAGCATTTTGCTGTGGTTTGCTGAAAACTGGCATGCACTGCCAACTCACAACTTGTGTGTTGGCATTTGAGGGCTTTGATGGGTTCCTTTCTGAGATTGCCATGCACCGGACTTTCATAGTCACAAAGACTTCATCTACCATATGTCAAATTTCAGTATTTAATACTCTTTCCTGGAATGTAGGCAACCTAGCAGCAAGTACAAAATTTGCTGCAAGCCCTGTCTTCCAAAAGGACCATTCAAAAAGATTGTTTTTCTCCTCTGACCAATCTGCCAGTATTTAGATGTAGAATTTGGTACCTTAAATGAACCTCTTAGAAGGGATCTCATCACATACAATATCTCAGGCTTTCTTGGAGTCAATACTGGCTCCTTTGGATCTCAATTCCATTCAGAGTGCATTTAAGAGTTTTTTTTCATTGAAGCCATTCAACAATGCCTCTTCTCTTCTAAAATGTGATGCACGTGACCAAGATGGAGCCCTGTGAAAGGTTCTATAGATATCAAATTGGTGCCCAATGGACTGTGCTGGTGGAAATCAAATACTAGTCTAGTATTTTGAATCCAAATAATTCCTCCCAATGAGGCCAAACAGGATTGTTTGGCTTTGAATCTGAGCACGTGGACAGTAGTGGATGGTCCACAGGTTGAAAACAGTGTAGATTCTTCTCCTTTTTTTCATTGATGGCTCAGAGACTGAAAAGGCAGCTACAAAATGGTAAATACATCCCTCAAGATTCAAAATTTGTTCTTCTTAATTTGCATCCGCACCATAACAACAGATGGTTAGAACTAAAATACAGATGGCAATTGTATTGCTTCTCAGAAATGAAGCAGGAACTGGCCCATGGGCCTTAGCAGTAGCTACAAGTTTTTCAGCACAAGGCATCTCAAAAGCATGTTAACCTTACAGTACTTTTCTGTCTTATGCTTTAATCTCAAGGATGCAGGCAAAAAAAACCCCAACCAAACAAAAAAAAAAAAAAAAAAAAGACAAACCAAAAGAATCCCAAACCCCCACCAAATAGATAATAAGCAAAATGAGTAACATTTCTAGAATTAGAACCCATGGTTTTTAACTTCCAACCTGGTCTTCTCAACGCACTCTCTAAAATGGAATTGTTTCCCCATCTGCTTTGAAACATTTTGCAGCAAAAAACACTCTAAGGTCCTGAGAGGTGGTTTGTTCAAAAATCACTTCTTCTGGTTTTTTGTCCATAAGCCGAGTAACATGGCTGCGCTGGCAGCTGGCCAAAGGAGGTAGGAAGAGTAATCATCATCCTCAGCTCTGGGGCTGAAGAAATTTCCATAGAAGATTACCTGCCCTATTACTTGTTCATGTGTTGGGTTGAACATTCAGAATATGTTTCCATTTTTCCCATTCACAGAATGTTCAGTTTCACAGAATTCCTGCCCCTCAAACATCAGTCCTGCCAGAACAGCTCGCCATAGGGGGGCTGTCATAGGCGATCTGCTAATGTCCACTGACTCTTACCAGTATAGTGCTTGTCACTGTTGTAGATCAAGAACTTATAAATAGTCTTGATTCATGCTCTTTGAGGGGTTGAATACAAGAAAAGAATGACTAGATATAGTATTGTCCACAAGGGTCCCAGGATGAAGGAAGAGATGAGAAAGTTGACTCCATGTATCAAAAGGCTTGATTTATTATTTTGTGAGAGATAATATATTAAAACTATACTAAAAGAATAGAGGAAAGGATTTCATCAGAAGGCTAAGCTAAGAATAGAAAAGGAATGAATAACAAAGTCTTGTCTCTGACCGAGACAGTCTGGGAAGTGATCTGTGATTGGCCCTTAATAGGAAACAGCCAGATGAGATCAATCACAGATTCCCCCTTTTGCATTCCACAGCAGCAGATAAGAATTGTTTACAGTTTGTTCCTGAGGCCTCTCATCTTCTCAGGAGGGGAAAAATCCTAAGGAAAGGATTTTTCATAAAACATGTCGGTGACAACTAGACATTTCCATGATCAAATGCCCTGATGGAATAAAAACAGGAACATAATAAATGTAGTCCTTGTTCTGAGAAGGGAGATGAAGGGTCCACAACTTCTACTTACATACTTCCTGTTCTAAATCCCTTGTTATCTGGCAAATTGTGAAAGATTCCAGGCTTTCGCCAAAATGCAAACGAGATTAAAATGTGAAGCCTTACAATTTACTGGACATAAAACTTCATCATCCATTTTTAAATCTTTGAGATTGTTATGTACTTCCTATTAATCCCCTGAGGTTTAGAGCTGTAATTCAAAGAGAAAAGAATGCTATTTTGAATTCCTTCTATTAAATCATCTTGTCGGCACTCTCTCCTCTTGGTTTTCACTTCAGAAACTCTGTACAAAAGAGTGCATTAATGCATAGGGCTCTGCATCAATTCTTTTCAACAGTTTCCCCTGTAATTCTTCTTTCAAGGCAAACCAATAAAATCCACACTTTCTTACCCCACCACTTCTAAAATTCTATTGAGAAGCAAAAAAGAACCCCATCAAACAACTAAATCTCTGCTCCAATCTGTATAAAAAAAGCAGTCCATTACCTGCTTTCTTAGCAGATTCTTTAGCTTCTATTAATATGGCAACCTTTTCTTGCTCTTCTAGATTAGAACCAAATTCTTACAGCATATAAGGAAACATAGGTTTGCTGTATCTGATTCTTAGATACAGAAGTCCAGCAAGGAGTTCAGACCTCAAAAGAAGTGTCTGTACAACAAGATTCAGCACAACGTTGAGACATATTAGCTATTTTTCAGGAAAAGCGGCCAAACGGAAACTTTTTAGACTTCTATACGATCATGGCTGCTTGCTTCCAGAACCTGACCTAAGTTGCTGGAAACTAGCTGCAATATTACTGTAAGCAGTGCTGTGAATGTAGGACATCGTCATTCTTCTCTTCCATTGAAAACCTCAAGTGGAGTCGCGTCACTTCTCTTCAAAATTCTGGATTTCCTTGCAAACTGGTAAAATAATGATAAATAAAGTGTTCTGTTCATACAGTTTAAACCTAATGTTCAAAATGAAAAAAAATCCATTCAGATATGGTCTGCAATAATACAGCAGAGAGAAGATGAACCAGACTGGCCTACAAAAGAAAGAAGTGAAGCAGAATTTGGGAATTTGGAAGACCTTGTAATGAATTATTCAAATAAATAAAGAAATTAAATATAACCTACCCAAATTCAATCAATGATGCACAGACAAAGAACTAATTGCTACTAATATTTCTTCCATTCTCCAACAAGAAGTTCAATGATCCTCTCGAATGCACGGAAGATTGTTGGAAAAGACAGCAGCCTTCTTCTTCCCAACATATTCCTCAGAACTCCAGGAGACAAATCATTTGAGCTATGAGGATTTTTCTCTCTGTCAAACTCCCAGAGTATAGCCAATATTCTCTTCCTTTAGGGATCCTCGCCTCCCTGGGGGAGTGGTGGATAGTCTACAGCCCCGGTACATCAGCCAGACACTCCGCCTTATTTCCCATGGCTTCTGCAGCAAGGACATCATCTCCACTGGCTTTCTAGCCAAAATATATGCAAGGCACAACAAAGAACATAGCCAAAACCTTGAGCACAGCTTATGGGCTTTGAAAGAAAAATCTCAGGATGGCAATACTGGATCTTCTGATCCAAACCATCAGGAAACCTTTCTTTAGAGGTGTTGGGAAAGATGAAAGTTTGACAAGAAAGTCTCACAGATATGTATGCTTGGCAGAAAGATTTTTGAATGTGGAGTCTGAAGAAAGAATAGAGTTGGAAGCAAGTTTTCATCTAGAAGGAAAGAATTGCTGAGCCAGTCTTACTGGATAACCAAGGAGGCAAAGGGTATGTTAGTTAGAAGGGGCTTTTATGACTTAGAGCAAAGGATAAACCCACCCCAAAAAAGAAGATGTTTTTACCAAGCAGGAAGATAGCACAGGCAAACAAGTCAGCAAATGTGGCAAGCAGAAAAAAGGTCTCCGAATTTTCCACTGCCAAGAAAACTGAAAAACAACTTTCAGCTTCCACTGTAATGTACTGACTTTTAGTGAGTGGAGAATAGTAACATGACTATGGTAATTAGAGTAGTTATGATAGGCTATAGATAAGAGTTAAGGGATAGATTGGTTCTACTGTATGAAGATGCTCAGCAAAGTATATAATGCATTGTAACCAAAACCAAAGGCTCTCCAGGCCTGCCTGCAGCTAGAGCTGACAGCTGTAGGCACAGGCTCTGTCACCCACCACCCTGGGCTGCTGCAACGTCTTGGATGGAATAAACTGCATTTTGGAGAGCCGCCTGGAGTCCCGCATCCCTCATTTAGGCTCTTACATGGAGGTGAAAAACTCTTCTGTGTATTGTACAAAAAAATAGCTATGTAATCTAGAGTTGCATGACCCAATATTTCTATTGAACTGGAACAATTTTTATCAATATTATGGATCCACTTCTTTTCAGTGTGTTTGGTAAAAAACGTAAAGTATCGTTTAAAAGGAATTATTGGATGCGTACTGAGTACTACGGATTAGTTAAGGTGTTGGTTTGGCATGGCTTGGTTTTTGGTGGGGAGGGAAGAAGCCAGCCACAGAAGTGATTTTTTGTGGAAAGCTCCTAGAAACTTCCTCCATGCCTGGCAAAGTGAATCCCTGCTTGGCACTAAGAACAGACATGCTGCTAAGCCAATTACAGAAGCTGGTAGCGCCTCGGTGATATATTTAAGAAGGAAATCAAAACTGCAGCCAGTTGACTTTGAAGTTGGGAAATTTTTGGGTTGGCACCTCTCCTGGTTTGAAAGCAAAACCAGTGAGACACTCTGTTGCAGTGGGTGTTTATTATTGTAATGCAGTTCTAGTAGTCCGTTTTATAATCCTTCCTATTTTGTGCTGTTCTAGCATATGTTATTATTAATGGATTGTTCCTTTCCCCCCTGTAGTGTTGGTTTTTGCCCTAGCTGTCCATCTCCCCAAAGACCTGCCCTTTTGTTCCCTGTTCCTTCTCCCATTGAACATCAACCCCTCCCCAAGCCTGCCCCTTTCTCTAGAAACTTCCCTATCAATTTTGTGCCCTTCTAAACCCCATTGGTTTGTTCAAGTTATTCTCCTCCCCTGTAGTCCCCCTACTGGTTTAAACATTGTATTCCCCGCCTTGTGTTCCACCCCCACTTTCTCCCAGTTCCTTAAAGATTGTGTCCTCCCCTGGGACCTCCCCCCATTTAGCAGTTGATGTATGCCTTTGAGTCAGTGTCTTTCAGTGTTCTTGACCCTCCAGGAAGTAAACTGAAAGACATACAGAAGACCTCTCCCTGTTCTTTGTCCCTGCCCTCAATGCAGTTCTATCCCCAAGGCAGTCCACCTGTGCCGTAGAGCAGCTGTGCCCTACAGCTGCAGCCCGGATTCGACAGCTTTCTTGGGGCGGCCCACTCTCGCTGTCGGTGTCGGGAGCTAGTCGGGCTGAAGAAATCCGGCATGGCAGCAAGACTCCAAGTCAGAAATACAATTAATTAGGAAAAGGGGGAAAAACCAAATACATGCAAGAATACAAAAGAAAAACCACTGACAGAGTCAAAATACAAGCTGACGTCCTGCCAGTTAGGGTGGTGGTAGCAGTTTAGTCCTGTTGAAAAGGTGATTCTGTGGAAATCATCTGGTAGCTCTTGTCCTCTGGAAAACCAGAGCGTAAGGGTGGCCATTCCTCTGGGAAAGCAGTGGAAATACTGCTTGTTGTGCCCCAAAACCCAGATGATATGCAGGTGGGGATGCTTAGCTCCTCCCCCCTGGGCGGAGCATCTCGCAATGGGCTGATATCGTTCTGAGTCATGCTTTGGGTCCTTGATTACCCATTAAACAGCAATGGCTCCTGGATGGAGTTATCTCTGAGTCATGTGGCAAGACATTGATGGGCCCATTAACAGGAGGTAAGGAAAAAAAGATGCCAGCCCTGGTTTCTGCATTTCTTGAAGGTGGGAATAGAATGCATTTTTATATTGTAAGCTAGGACAATACAGGATGCTGGTTTTTGCTTAAGCAGGAAGTTTGTATGGATTTGAAAAGTATTCTCATACCAGAGGCACAAAAGTATTCTCCTACCCCTTTTAATCATCTTCAAATGAAGCAATTCTAACAATAACCTCACGCATGAATGACTTGCAAGTGAGTTGAAGGAATATGCCAAAGACAAGTAGTGTTGAACTGCAGAGAATTGTTTAGGGACATCATAGCCTAATATTTTAAATCAGGAAGCATGGATGGACGGGTCTTTTTTCCTTAGTTGACTACAGAACCAGCGGTCCTTTGCAGGAGGGTGTTTGGATTTAGGATGACACTGGCAACTAAGAGCATGGCTACATAGAAGGTGCTACTTTTAGACCAGAACATTCAACTACTTAAAGGCAAATAGGAGAATAGCTGATTAGTGACACCGCAGACAGGAAGAGTCTGCGGCTTACCCCGTGGGAACAATAGTAGCACATTTCAATTTTAGAAAACCATGCATTTCAGAGGACCAAGCATCAGTAAAAATAAAAGGTGGAGTAAAGACATCCTAGTGCTCTT